>NC_091458.1:153838995-154138995 GCF_027789765.1 Dendropsophus ebraccatus
ATCTATCTATCTATCTATCTATCTATCTCCTATCTATCTATCTATCTATCTATCTATCTATCTATCTATCTATCTATCTATCTATCTCCTATCTATTTATCTATCTCCTATCTATCTATCTCCTATCTATCTATCTATCTATCTATCTATCTATCTATCTATCTATCTATCTATCTATATATCTCCTATCTATCTATCTATCTATCTATCTATCTATCTATCTATCTATCTCCTATCTATCTATCTATCTATCTATCTATCTCCTATCTATCTATCTATCTATCTATCTATCTCCTATCTATCTATCTATCTATCTATCTATCTATCTATCTATCTATCTCCTATCTATCTATCTATCTATCTATCTATCTATCTCCTATCTATCTATCTATCTATCTATCTATCTATCTATCTATCTATCTATCTATCTATCTCCTATCTATCTATCTATCTCCTATCTATCTATCTATCTCCTATCTATCTATCTATCTATCTATCTATCTATCTATCTATCTCCTATCTATCTATCTATCTATCTATCTATCTATACTGTATATACTGTAAATACATAAGTCATCTGTCTGTATACCCCTGTCACCTGTAGTAGAGGATCATGCGTTCTACAATCTTTTAACCTGTACATGCATCTTTGCATTGGTTTTCTGCCTGACACATAGAAGATCTCAGGGATTTTCGTGCTATAGGTTTGCATGCTCTTTCACACAATCGCAGTTACCGTCTGGCAGCTGGATATTCCTAAGTCATGACTGCCCTCTACTGAGACATATCCATGTGACTGCTAATGAAGTTTGCTTTATGAAGTGCCTTTCCCGAGAGCATAGAATACATGAGAACATTAGCTTCTTGTTCTGATCAGGATTATTATACAGTTTTGTCTTTTAAATATTTAGCAAGTAAGTAAAATAAATGCAGAAAACTGGCGGAAATGCTGTATAACCATTGAGGGTCATATATTAATATAGGAGATTACTCTCATTTTATATAGCACCAAATGATTCCACAGCACTTTACCAAATCGGACAATATAGAAGAGTCAATAGGAGAGAGATGTCCCTGCTCACAAGAGCTTGCACTCAATGGCTATGTTCACACTATGTAAGTGCCGCGGAAATCATGGCCGTTATTACAACGGACGTGATTTCTGTGGCAATTACGTAGTGATGCAGCCTGAGGGAATCCAGGCCGGAGTGTATACACATAGTATACGCTTGGGCCGGGATCCCTAGCAGCGCCGTAGAAAACTGACGTGTCAGTTTTCTGCGGCTGCTATTCAGTGAATAGCGGCCGCAGAAAACCCTGTCAGTGCACACTATGGAGCGAGTGGAGTTCTGATGCGGGCGCACACTGATGAGCCCGCATCAGAACCAAGTGGCACTAAAGATAATCTGGCCGGTACTGCAATACAGACTGGGATGATCTTTTTAGAGACCAGCCGTTCCGTGACCCGAACAGATCACGGAACGGCCGGTCTCTTACATTGTGTTAACTTAGCCTAAGGGTGTGTGCACACTAAAGGATGGCGACGGAAAACCCATCGTGCATTCCGCAGCTCACACCCGCCGGCGGACTGATGCGGGCGCGTCTCCGCCCATGTCATAGATTCCATTCTATGCATGGGCAAATATTTTCTTTAAAATCAAATGGTGTCAGGAAGTTATATGGATTTGTATTTTACTTTGATGTAAAAATCTCAAAATTCCAGTCCTGTATGTCTTGCAGGAAGTGGTGTATCCTTTTCAGTCTGACACAGCGCTCTCTGCTGCCACCTCTGTCCATGTCAGGAACTGTCCAGAGCAGGAGAGGTTTTCTATAGGGATTTACTGCTGCTATGGACAGTTCCTGACATGGACAGAGGTGGCAACAGAGAGCACTGTTTCAGATTGGAAAGAATACACCACTTCCTGCAGGACATACAGCAGCTGAAAAGTACTTAAATACTGGAGATTTTTAAATAGAAGGAGAATACAAATCTATATAACTTTCTGAAACCAGTTGATCTGAAGGATTTTTTTTTAGCAGAGTATCCCTTTAAGCAATGTTAAAGGCACACTTAAAGGGGTTATCCAGCGCTACAAAAATATGGCCACTTTCTTCCGGAGACAGCACCACTCTTGTGTCCAGCTTGGGCGGGGTTTTGCTGCTCAGTTCCATTGAAGTGAACGGAGCTAAATTTCAAATCGTATCTGAACTGGAGACAAGAGTCGTGTTGTCTCTGAAAGAAAGTGTTTTTGTAGCACTGGATAACCCCTTTAAAAGTGCAGATGCTAGGAATAAATTTATCAGGGTTTTTGTATTCCAGACAACTGGTGCAGCAAAGTCTTAAAGACAAAAGCAGGTGATTCAGATTAGGAATAGAGAGGAGCAACTTTGCTCGTCCCAGCTTGGTACTTCTAAGGGCTTAACATTTTTAAAACATATATATTTTTTGCTAGTCTTGGCTGCTGGCTTGGACTTGTAGTGCAGCTGTCAGTAGTCAATTTGTCCTGTTGCTGACATTCTCTTGGCTGGCTGGGATCTGTAGTTCACCTATACCTATCCTTATTGTGCTGTGTCCTGTACACGTGGTGCCCATCTTGGTCTGGGTCAGCAAAATTGTATTGAGGGCCACCACCCGGCTGTTGCCCATAATTTGCCGTACTTTTGCGATGAGTTAGCCCAAGAGGCATCCATGCATGCTGCCCCTGCTTTTTCCTGTCCATTTCCGTGTTGTTTCCATCATTTTCTGAGGTTTCCAGGTTTTCCCGCAACCTTTCCTCTATCGAGCTTGTGTCCCCTGCAAAAATGCTTGAGTTTCTTATAGACTTTAATGGGGTCCGTTACTCAAAATGAGCACCCGAGCATCGGGAAATATTTGTCAAGAGTATCGAGCATCCAAGCATTTTAGTACTCGCTCATCTCTAATTAAAAAAGTTAGTTGGTAGAATGCAGACAATATGGTGCAGCACTATGGAGAGACTTATGGGTGAGAGTTATAATATAATAAATAAATAAATATATAATAAAGTACCATTTATATCCTAATTTATAATTACGTTAAGAGGTATTTAATAGTGATGAGCAAGCATGCTCATTCGAGCTTGGTAATCATTCAAACATTAGGGTACTCGATGGTACTCGTTACTCGGACGAGCATCTCGTGATACTCGAGAAAATCTCATCATCCGTTTCCTGTAAGTTTGGGCGCATTTTCTCAGCCAATAAACATGCAGGACACTCTTTGGTACATCCTGCGATCACGTGGGACGCATACAGTACATGTCGATAGCAGCGATTGGATGGCCAAATCAGATGACCCTGCCATACAAAAAGCGCGTCCAGCAAGGCTCGGCTCACATGCATGCTGGAAGAGATTAGGGATAGAGCTGATGCTAGTCAGGGAGAGCTTTAGGAAAGGAATTAGAGTTCCAGTAGGCAGGGAGTACTAGGGAAACAACCAAACAGCCCTTGTAAGGGCTTCAAATCGTTTTTTAAATTGTATTACTACAGACTGCTGGCTGGGACTTGCAGTGCAACTACTACGATTTCAGCAGCACACTGTGGTGATCAGCTGCTGGCAGAAAGGGGACATTAGGTGTTGCATACAGACCCCTAAGAAGTGCTCAGTACTATTTTATCGGGACCACTACTATATTTTTTTGATTTCTGTATTTCTTTTTTTTTTTTTTTTTTTGTGTACCCCAAATGTTTTTTTTAACTTTATTATTTTTATTCCTTTCCCCCCCCCCATCATACAAAATTTTTATAAAACATAACACCTTTTATAATTATCCCAATCCAACTAATCAAATTGCCAAACACACCATTTCATAGATTTCTCCATAACTTAAACAACAACCACCTTTAACATAATATCACTTTTCCTGTATGGTTAAACCTGCAGGGCTCCCCTTTTATCTTCCTTGATCTTCAATCTTCACCATTTATATTTTACCTATCGAACCCATAGTTCACTCATACCTCTGGGTAGCCGGACGGCCGCATCCCCCCCCCCCCCCGCACCGCCGGCCGGGAAACCGGGCCGGGCAGACCCAGGACCCATCCCCACCTCCTACAGCAGCACTGCAGATGACACCCTTAAAAAGGTTCCCTCTTTATCATACTAAGGTAAAATATTCACAACCACCTTTTTAGCTCTTCCATCCGCCAGCTTCACCCCGATCAGGAGCTTCGCTGGTCAGCGCAGAGCCAAGTCCCACTTATACCAGCTGTCCACGAACCTGAGCCACCGAGTCCGACGAACAACTGCCCTGGCCAATCCAAAAGTTCCCCCCACCCATATATTATGGGCAGCAGTTACCTCCCGATGGTCGGGGTCAACACACATCTCTTCCATCCAGTCCCTTATTAGTTCTTTCCATAATTTTACACGCCCCATGCCTTTATATCCTCACCACCGTCACGGCTCTCTCACAGCCGTCCTTCTGGCATATCAGGTCCCCTCTACCATACTGCTATATTAGCGGCTCAAAGTCCCTTCGTCCACCCCATCCAGTCCCCCAACCCCTGGCGCCGCGGGGACGCAACCACCCCGCCACCCCATTCATTCTACCATACATCCAATAGATCTAGTTCCTTAGAGGAGCCCCGAAAGTACCACACAAGTTACATTTTCTTCTATTTTCTAACTTACATTGGAAACTTATATTGTCAGAATTTTATTATGGCGATTTTCAAATAATTTCCTCCTACTACCTCTCAAATACCCCCCCCCATATCCCCCCCCCATCCCCCCCCCCCCCCCAACACCATTCCACTGAACCCGAGAATATGGAGGGAAAAAAAATTCTTCCACCTTTTTCTTTTCCGTTGATTTTCCCCAGGCTCAATGCCAAAATCTTTCATATATTGTCTCACATCTTTCCCAGTCTGCCAATCTTGGAGAATCCTTACAGATCCACTTCCGGACCAAAATTAACTTAGCATAAAACATAAACCTCAGTATGTTATTGATCTTTCCCTTAGAGGTTTTAATCCCCGATGTATCACCCAATATTGCAATGTGAACAGATCTGGGAATAGGTAATCCAACCCTTTCCTCTATTTTTTCATAAACCTGGGACAAAAAATTAAATAACTCCCCACAGGACCATAATAAATGAACAAAATTAGCTCCTTCCTCCCCACACCTAGGACATTTATCATGAGTGTGCTTCCCTATTTTACATAAAAACACTGTATGTATTTCTTGCTCAAGGGATATCTAAGTTCACTACTGCTTGCACAGTGTAAAGGGAGTGTCACAGAGTGTGTATAGGTGCAGCCACCAACAGATTGTATCCCACAGCCCCCCCCAAAAAACTAGTGGGACCACTAGTATATTTTCTAAATTTATATTTCTTACTCAAGGCATATCTAAGCTCCATACTGTGCAGTGTCCATAAAATGGTGAACCCCAGGGGTAAAGGTCGAGGACAAGGGTGTGGGTGTGGGGTTCTAAGCGTTGCAGTTGGCAAGGGCCGTGGTTCAGGGCAGGGTGACACAACAGCACCGTTGAGGAAGTAGCAGTGGTACAACGCAGACGTTCACTCCCTAGCTTTTTCACCCAACTTATGGAGGTCTCATGGTAGACCGATATTGAAACTGCAGCAGTGTGAACAGGTGATCATGTGGATAGAGGATAATGTGTCCAGTAACTTATCCACCACCCAATCTTCAACGCAGTCCACCCACGCTACCCAAGGGAGTAGAACCCTTTCTCCATTAGCTCAGCCTCCATCCCCACAGTCTAGCCCCTCCAGGGAAAGAAGGGATTCAGATCCACCACCACCACCACCATACCCCCAGGAACTGTTTTCTGGACCCTTCTCTTTGTCTGAGCACATTGATTACTAATTTATTACAAAATCGTAACAAAGACTGCATAGTGTTCTGCTCATTCTGGATAGATAAAGCTCAGTGATACACAACTCTGGAAATTGTCCAAAGGTTGCAGCAATATCTTTCTCCTTAAAGGGAACCTGTCACCCCCCCTGCCGGGGTGACAGGCTCCCGACCCCCCTTTAGAGCCCCCTATACTCACCTAATCCCGCCGGGTCCCGCTTCTGGAGGTGGTCGGGTGATGAAGATTTCAGCCGCTGCAGCCCGGTACGCGCGCTGAGAGATGAGTCCAACGCTCATAGAGAATGACGGAGCGCTGGACTCTCCTGTCATTCTCTATGGGTTTTGGACTCATCTCTCAGCGCACTCGCCGGGCTGCAGCGGCTGAGATCTCCGTCACCCGACCACCTCCAGAAGCGGGACCCGGCGGGATTAGGTGAGTATAGCGGGCTCTAACGGGGGGTTGGGAGCCTGTCACCCCGGCACGGGGGGTGACAGGTTCCCTTTAAGGCTGGGTTCTCACTACATATATTTCAGTCAGTATTGTGGTCCTCATATTGCAAGCAAAACCAGGAGTGGATTAACCTCTTAAGGACATAGGACGTACCGGTACGTCCTATGTCCTCACTTGCACTTCAAAGCGGGGCCGCGCGGCGGCCCCGATTTGAAGTGCCGCGATCCCGGGTGCCGCGTGTAGCCCGGGACCGCCGCTATTAGCGGGCACGGTCTGATCGCCGTGCCCGCTAATTAGCTAATCGGAGGCAGCTGTCAAAGTTGACAGCTGCCTCCGATTACCGGAGGCAACGTTTCCCTGGTGTCTAGTGGGGGAGATCGCTCCTCCGGGACCTTGTCCCGGAGGAGCGATCTCCGTTACTGATGCCGGCCGGGGACGCGTCCAAGATGGCGCCGTCCTCGGCTCGGCACTCGTTTACTTCCGGCTGCAGCAGCCGAAAGCAAACGAGTGCCGATCTCATGGATCTCTGCAGCATATCTATGCTGCAGAGATCTCAATGAGAGATCCAAGTGTATATACTAGAAGTCCCCCAGGGGAGCTTCTAGTATATGTGTAAAAAAAAAAAAAAAAGTGTTGTTAATAGTAAAAAGCCCCCTCCCCTAATAAAAGTCTGAATCACCTCCCTTTTCCCAGGTTTTAAATAAAAGTAAACAAATAAATAAATAAATAAACATGTTTGCTATCGCCGCGTGCGTAATCGCCCGAACTATTAATTAATCACATTCCTGATCTCGTACGGTAAACGGCGTCAGCGCAAAAAAATTCCAAAGTGCAAAATTGCGCATTTTTGGTCGCATCAAATCCAGAAAAAATGTAATAAAAAGCGATCAAAAAGACGTATATGGGCAATCAAGGTACCGATAGAAAGATCACATCATGGCGCAAAAAATGACACCTTGCACAGCCCCATAGACCAAAGGATAAAAGCGCTATAAGCCTGGGAATGGAGCGATTTTAAGGAACGTATATTGGTTAACAACGGTTTGAATTTTTTACAGGCCATCAGATACAATATAAGTTATACATGTTATATATCGTTTTAATCGTAACGACTTGAGGAACATGCATAACAAGTCAGTTTTACCCCAGGGTGAATGGCGTAAAAACACATTTCCCCCAAATAAAAGAAATGCGTTTTTTTTTTCAATTTCACCACACTTCAAATTTTTTTCTGGTTTCGCAGTGTACTTTATGCAAAAATTCAGCCTGTAATTGCAAAGTACAATTAGTGACGCAAAAAATAAGGGGTCATGGGGGTTTCTAGGTGAAAAAATGCAAGTGCTATGACCTTTTAAACGCAAGGAGGAAAAACCGAAAACGTAAAAACGAAAATGGGCCATGTCCTTAGAGGGTTAAAAACACAGAAAGGATCTGTTCACACAATGTTGAAATTGACTGGATGGCCGCCATTTAATGGCAAATATTTGTTGTTACTTTAAAACAACGGCTGTTATATTGAATTAATGGCAGTTATTTACTGTTATTTGGCGGCCATCCACTCAATTTCAACATTGTGTGAACAGAGCCTTTCTGTGTTTTTAATCCACTCCTGGTTTTGCTTGCAATATGAGGACCACAATACTGACTGAAATATACGAGTGAACCCAGCCTAAGAGTGGATTATTGGTTTTGTCTGCCCATTCCCTGCCACAGGGGCCTGCAGATCCTTGCTCTGCAAGGAGATAAATACTCATCTGGCTGTGAAGGGGCAGAACATGGCAGAAAATTGCTTTTTAAAAACAGGGGAAATAAAATGAAGGAAGTTAACCTTGCCCCTCTTTCCAAATGAAATATGAGAAGGATAAAAATGCACAAACATGTGTTTCTTTTATTACCAAATAGTGCTACAATGAACAATGCAAACTTTGCTGTCTAATTCTGTGTTTGTCTCTCTCTCACTCTTTTTTGTACATTTTGGAAACTGAGTGGTAAACTTTGTCAGTATTCTGTTCTTAAGTGTGTGTCTGTATACAGACCTGTGTGTGTCTGTATACAGACCTGTGTCTGTCTGCTGGTATAAAATTATAACAAAACAAAAGAGGAAAAAGGAAAAAAAAATCAGACCCTGCTCAAACTAAAGAAACAAATGACAATTCTAGTTGTTGAGCGGCACATAATTAGTACGGCAGGACCTCAAGTGATGATCCCTTTGCATGAGACAATTGCCAGATCCTCAAATAATTAAAACCAGGATTAGTGATCAGCGAATACTGTTCGATCGAATAGTAAGGTATTGGATCTATCGAATATTATCAAATAGTTTGCCGAATATTCCATAAATATTCGATAAGCGTTCAAATCCCCCATCTTCCGGTTTTTACCTCTAAGTGGTCGAATAGATGTTTTTCAATAATCGAATACTTGTTCCCATAGACTTTAATGGGATTGAATATTCGATCGAATATTCGGGAGATATTCGTACGAATATCGAATATTCGAATATTTCACTATTCGCTCATCACTAACCAGGATGCTTGAGCCACATCAGTTTTCCAGTTGTGTTGAGTATTGTGCTGAGACAGCCATACCCCATGAACATCACATGAGGCAGGGAATGTAACTCCAACTGCTACAGTCAAATTCAAAGTCAAATTCAAACTCAAAACAGGGGTGGGGGGAGAGGTGGTTAGTCACATGATGCAGGGAATGTTACCCCAACTGCTACAGTCAAATTCAAAGTTAAATTGGTGTGACTGAGACATGGCTGGACACCTCACAGGACTGGGCTGTCAATATTCATGGATTTGCGTTGTTCAGAAGGGACCGGGTGGGCAGAAGGGGAGGAGGAGTATGTCTGTATGTCAGAAATAATATTAAAGTGAGTGTAAAAGATGCAATAGTGGGCGATGACTGTGATGATGTGGAAGCATTGTGGGTAGAACTACAGAAGGAGGTAAAGAGTGAAAAAATTATTCTTGGTGTAATCTATAGACCCCCCAACATTACTGAGGGGATAGATGGTCAGTTGAATAGACAAATAGAGCGGGCTGCCCGGGAGGGGACAGTAGTGGTGTAGAAAAGAAAAACATGTTGGGAGGGCAAAACCTCTTAATTTTATAAGGGCCAATTTTCCTGGGTTAAGGGCTGAACTTCAGGGCATAGACTGGGAGCGGCTGCTGTCACATACGGATACAGCTAATAAATGGGAAATCTTCAAATCCACATTAAATAACTGTACTGCCAAATATATTCCTATGGGGAACAAATATTAACGGTTAAAACCAAATCCCACATGGCTTACAACCGAGGTTAGAAGGGCTATAAATGAGAAAAAAGGGGCATTCAAAAAATACAAATCAGAGGGGTCAGCTGTAGCCTTTAAACATTACAAAGAAGTCAACAAAACCTGTAAAAATGTAATAAAAGCAGCAAAAATTCACAATAAACGGCAGATAGCCATAGATAGCAAAAGAAACCCCCAAAAATTCTTCAAATATATTAATGCAAAAAAACCAAGGTCAGAGCATGTAGGACCCCTAAATAATCGCGACGGGGAATTAATAACTGGGGATCAGGAGAAAGCGGAGTTACTTAATGTCTTCTTCAGTTCTGTATATACAAAAGAAGAGGATGGAGCTGTTGTGGGTGGGGCCAGTACTGAGGTGGGTGGGGCCAGTGCTGCTAACACATGTAATGTACTGAACTGGTTTACTATAGATATGGTCCAAGATAAATTAAATAAACTCAATGTAACCAAAGCTCCAGGGCCTGATGGATTACACCCCAGAGTTCTTAGGGAACTCAGTTCTGTAATTTATCTACACTTGTATGAAATACTCAGTGATTCTTTGCTTACTGGTATTGTGCCGAGGGACTGGCGTAAGGCAAATGTAGTGCCGATCTTCAAAAAGGGCTCTCGAACTTCCCCAGGTAATTATAGGCCTGTAAGCTTAATGTCCATTGTGGGGAAACTATTTGAGGGGCTTATAAGGCACTACATCCAGGAATATGTAGTGGCTAATAGTATTATAAGTGATAACCAGCATGGTTTTACTAAGGACAGAAGCTGTCAAACCAACCTAATATGTTTCTATGAAGAGGTTAGTAGAAGCCTGGATGGCGGCGCGGCTGTGGATATCGTGTACCTGGATTTTGCAAAAGCGTTTGACAAAGTTCCTCATGTACGTCTGATGGGTAAGTTAAAGTCTTTCGATTTGGAAAATTTAATCTGTAACTGGATTGAAAACTGTCTTAAAAATCGTACCCAGAGAGTGGTGGTCAATGATTCCTACTCCGAATGGTCCCTGGTAATAAGTGGTGTACCCCAAGGGTCAGTACTGGGCCCTCTTCTGTTTAACTTGTTTATTAATGATATTGAGAATGGAATTAACAGCAATGATTCTATCTTTGCAGATGACACCAAGCTTTGTAGTACAGTACAGTCTATGGAGGATGTGCAGATGTTACAGGATGACTTAGACACACTGAGTGTTTGGGCGTCCACTTGGCAAATGAGGTTCAATGTGGATAAATATAAAGTTCTGCACCTGGGTAATAATAACCCACATGCATCATATGTTCTGGGGGGAGTTACTCTGGGAGAGTCGCTGATGGAGATGGATCTGGGTATACTTGTAGATAATAAACTACAGAACAGTACACAATGTCAGGCAGCTGCTTCTAAGTCCAGCAGGATATTGTCATGCATTAAAACAGGCATGGACTCACGGGACAGGGATATAATATTACCGCTTTATAGGGCTTTGGTGCGGCCTCATCTGGAGTATGCTGTCCAGTTTTGGAACCGATTCATAAAAAGGATTCCCTGTATCCATCCCCTCCTTGGTTGAACTTGATGGACATGTGTCTTTTTTCAACCGTATTAACTATGTAACTATGTAACTATGTAAATTCAAACTCAAAACAGCGGTGGGGGGAGAGGTGGTGAGTCACATGATGCAGGGAATGTTACCCCAGCTGCTATAGTCAAATTCAAAGTCAAATTCAAACTCAAAACCGCGGTTGGGGGAGAAGTGGTGAGTCACATGATGCAGGGAATGTTACCCCAACTGCTACAATCAAATTCAAAGTAAAATCCAATTTAGCATCCTTGTCTTGTCCATTTCGAACCATATTATCTGTGGATGTCATCTTACGGGTGTCCTCTGCCGTCCATTCACCAGTACCTTCTACCTTCTTTGGATGTTGCTATGTTGTGTTAGGCAACGTTTTTGGGTGGTTCATCATATGCTACCTCTGTTTTAATGGTTCCCTGTGTTCTCACTGCCATGCTGTGTCAGGCAAAATTTTGGGGGCGGTTCATATGCTACCTCTGTTTTAATCCTTCGCTGTGTAATCACTGCCATACTGTTGCCCATAATTTGGCATAATAATGGGATTAGTCAGCCTCAGAGGCATCCATACATGATGCCCCTGCTGTTTCCTGTCCATTTCTGTAGTGATTCCATCATTTTCTTTGGTTGTTAGGTTTTCACACGACCTTCCCTCTACCGAGCTTGGGTCCCCTGCAAAAATGCTCGAGTTTCCCATTGACTTCAATGGGGTTCGTTACTAGAAACAAACACCCGAGTATCTAGAAATATTCATCTCGAGTAATGAGCACCCACATATTTTAGTACTCGCTCATCACTAGTTATAAGTTTATATTGTGTGAATGGGCAACAGTGTAGTGAATGGCACAGGAAAGTGGCACTAGTGGGGCTGCTGGGTGTAACTTACCTGGTTGGTGTACTCAGTGTAGATTGGAGAGGAGAAAGCTTACTTAAGGCCCTATTCCACGGAACGATTATCATCCATATTCGGACGATGTCGGTTCATGTCGGCTGATCGTTGCGTCGTTTGTCTTTCAAACATGTTGAAAGAAAGATGGCCAGTATAGCAGCGATCTGCTGCCATCGCTCTGTGGAACCGGAGCAGCGGCAGCAGACTGCCGCTATCCCCTATGGGCTGCCTGGACGATCTAGCGATCACCTGGGCAGCCCCCTAGAAGCTCCCTGAGGCCCCTCCCAAGCTCATCCGCTCGCTGCAGCCGCGTGAAATAGCGTCGGCAGCGGGCGGGGAACAAGATGTTGGATTCTGGACATGGTATTGAGGTGTATGTTGAATGAACAAATAAAGGGGGGGCTGGAATGACACTCAAGACAGCTAGCATGCTGTCTATTAGTTTCTATGGTATAACAGATTGTGCTGATATGGTTCCTAGCAGCACAGTATAGATCTACTATGCAGCTAGAGGCAAGTAATGGCTCTCTCTGCCTGTCAATCATCCCCACACTGCACGCTGACAGGCAGAGATCTGTGACTAGTCACAGGCAGCTCTCCGCCCAGGTGACTAGTTGCCGCCCCTCTTATGGCCTGACCATATCCGCACCAGGGACGTAGCTAGGATTCATGGGGCCCCATAGCAAGAAACTGTATGGGGCCCCCCTCCCCTGCACACTAATATATGTGTGTGTGTGTGTATATATATATATATATATATATATATATATATATATATACACATACTCGGTGATGTGGCCAAAAAAAAATTCTCATGTGGCCAGAGGCTGAATCCTATGGTTATATAATAGGTGCAGGAGCAGAATACCTTTTGCTTAACCCTTTATTTACTGCAGTGTGTAAGTGACCCAGTGTTCTCTTACATGCTACAACACAAAAAAGGGTTAATATAGAAGACAATTAGCTCTCTCCTTGCTACTCCTGCACTGATACCCCCTGACCTCTGCATGAACTCAGAGAACAGAGGTCAGAGGTTATCAGAGTAGTCAGGCAAAGAGCTAATTGTCTTCTGTATTACCCTTTTTTTTTTTTTTTTTTTTGCAGCATGTTAGAGAACACTGGTTCACTTACACACTGCAGTAAATAAGGGGTTAAGCAAAAGGACACAGGAGGTTCTTATCTTCCCTGGGCCCCCTCTTTCCAGGGGCCCCATATCAACCGCCTTCCCTGCCTCTATGGTAGCTACGCCACTGATCCGCACAATTGTGGAAATGTTAAAGTCATCTATAATGAAAGTATAACATATTTCCTATAACATAGGAAATATGACGGTGAGGCTGTATCGTCATAAATCGGCAAGGTCAGCCGGGGTGGTAGATTACCACCACTCACTGGGAAAATGAACTGATGGTATGGACCTCAGAGGGTTAGAATATAAGTGTGGTTATTGGAGGAGTAACCGAAAAAATGCAATGAGAGTATAAAAGTATGCCAACTCCTTTACCCTGTCTAGTCTCAGTTTTAGAGGCATGAGAGGAATGTAAACCACCAAAAGTAGCAAGAAAAGCGCTGTCAAACTTTTGACACCATCTTTCTGTGAAAGCTAATAGGTTGAGAGATTTTGAAAGGAAAAACTCAGATGTGTCTACTTATAGGGATTATCCAGCGCTACAAAAACATGGCCACTTTCTTCCAGAGACAGACCCTCTCATGTCTCCAGTTAGTCTTATTAGTGCAGTGCTCTGCCAGGATGTGTGAAGAATACACTTTGACTTGTAGAAAACTTCTCATACTGACGTTTCGATATATAGCTGACATCTGACTGCTTTCTGTATACACAGTATCAGTGACCACCCTGTGAGGTAGTATGAGTCCTAGGCCTTTGTGTCTAGGTTGAGCTCCCACTGAAGACTATCTGCGAGTGGAGGAGCATGTGTCAGTAAGGTCCCTCAGGTCTTTAGCTTCTTTGCCTTACTGAAGATCAGTCCCTCTGCCTTTCCTTTAGGGTGTGACTGTCCTGACTGTCCTGTTGTCCGGTTACCCCACCTCTAGGGTTCAGCACTGCACACTGGCTATCTATCTCAGAAGAGGTGTAGTACCGGTCCAGGGCTCTGGTCTAAGCCAGGACCGCTTAGTCACTGCTGGCTTGTGTACTATCCACTCTCTTGAGAAGTTCAAAGGGGTTATCCAGTGCTACCAAAACATGGACACTTTTCCCCCTCTCTTGTCTCCATATTGGGTGGGGTTTAAAACTCAGTTCCATTGAAGTAAATGAAGCATAATTGCAAACCACACCTGACCTGGAGACAAAAGAGGGGGAAAAGTAGCCATGTTTTTGTAACGCTGGATTATCCCTTTAAAGACTTCCTGACAGGAAATCCCTACCTTATATAGGGTAGTGTGACAAGAAGTAACTAAGAGAGAAAAAAGGGGTACAGAGTGTCTTCTCAAATAGAAAAATATATAGATATAACATTACATATAAAACATAGCTAAACCTGGTTTGTACTGCAGCTCTGCACAGGAGGAGTGAGACACATATGTACATATGCATAGGCAGGTTTATTTGTGACTGAATTTGGGTCATGCAAGATGTGTATGTCTTTCTCAGTGGCCTAGCTACCATAAAGGCAGACCATGCCACTGCAACAGGGCCCGTGCACTAAGGGGGCCCACAGGTCCTTTATTAGGCACTAATCAATGTCAACAAATGCTTTCTGTGTGGTCTGTGATCCTGTAGTCTTAAATGAGTTTATCCAAAGAGCAGAAAAGGTCCCCTGTCAGTGTACCAGCAAAAAGCAAGAACAAAATGGTAATAGATACAGCGCTGTCCCAAAAAGAATCCAAATGTGCACCATGAGAAACTTTACAAATATAGTTTATTAGCAAAGCACAGAGTTGTTAACTATGTGCTTTGCTAATAAATTATATTTGTAAAGTTTCTCATGGTGTACATTTGAATTCTTTTTGGGACAGCGCTGTATCCAGAACCATTTTTTTTTCTTGTTTTTTGCTGTTACCTTACAGGCCCTGCTGTTGGGAGTATCCCGTCCTCGGTATTTTCGGCTTAGCAGTCCCGGATCCTAGCCACCTGCCTACCGCTATATCCTCACAGATTTACAGATACCCCAGAGGGGTGATATGCCTGCAGCCCAAGGGGCACAAAGGTGAGTGGAATCACCCACTCCCCCTATTCTAGTGTCATCTCGGTAAGACACGAGGCGCTGGTGCCCTTGTTTTTTTCTTTTTCTATTTGCAGCCCCTCAGTGTACGTCACCATTCTAGTGTCAGAAAAGTGCCACTACCCCCAATTCTGGCACGGTACATGGGAAGCACAGTATGTGGGAGGCAGTGTACACAGTACATGGAATGCACAGTACATAATACATGGGAAGCACAGTACATGGGAGGGACAGTAGTTAATGGGAGGCACAGTAGAACATGGGAGGTGCTGAAGGACATGGGAGGCACAGTAGAACAATGGAAGCACAGTAGAAGAACGGAGGTACAGGGGAGGCACATCAGTACAGGGGAGGCACAGCAGTACATGGGAGGCACAGCAGTACAGGGGAAACACAGCAATACATGGGAGGAACAGCAGTACATAGGAGGCACAGCAGTATATAGGAGGCACAGTAGTAAACAGTAGGGAGGCATAGTAATACATGTGAGGCTTAGTTACACATGGGAGCCACAGTAGTACACATTAGGGAGGAATAGCACCACATGGGAGGCACAGTAGTACACAGTAGGGAGTAGTGATAAGCGAATACTGTTCGTTCGATCTATTCAATCAAATAGTGAGATATTCGAATATTCAAATCTCTCTATGTCTCTGCCTGGTTCTGGTTCTCTTGCTCTGTTTATTCTGACCCCTTTGCCTGTGTTTCTGACCATTCCTGCTAGCTGCCTGCCCCTGACCATATTGCCTGTTTATTGACCTTGATTTTGGATTGTGATTTTGTACTGTGCTGCCCGATTGTTGTGACCCGGACTGTGAACTACTCTTTATTGTGTTTTGTCTGCCTGTCTTTTCTTTGTGTCCCACCAAGCCAGTACAGGGACCGCCGCAAAGTTGCCTGCCGCCATCTTAGGGCGGATTGCGGCAAGCAGGTAGGGACAGTGGGCGGGGTTCAGCGTCAGGGCTCACTATCTTGTATTGTCCTGCTGTCCGGTTCCTGACAGAAACCATGCTTAATGGTGGGGAACACACATGTATAAACACCCACTCATCTCCCACAAAGTTGGATGATTGGAAGCAAAAAGCTCACGTGTTGACTCTTCAGAGAAATATGCGCTAAATGTCCATTCTTTGTGTTTCCTGGTCAAGGAAATTATTTTCTTGTTGTTGTTACTCTGTAAGGGTTTCTTTACAGCAATTTCACCATAATGGCCTTATTCTTCTAGTTTTCTCAGAACAATTGATGTTGAGATGTGTTTAGTGCTTGATCTCTATGAAGAATTTGCAAGGGCTCTAATCTGAGTTGTTGTTAATTTGCAGTTTCTGAACTTATCCTCTATAGGTAAGGTCTCTTATGGGGCGGACCTTGTGAAAGCCAATTTTATAATCGCGTTTGATGGTTTCCATGACTGCAATTATTTACAAAGATATTGCCATTTTTCAAATGGACTGACCTTCATGTCTAGAAGTAATGATGGGCTGTCATTTCTCTTAGTTGAGTGGTTTTTGCCATAGTGTGAGAACAGTAGTTGAATAGGGCTGTATGAGTCTGTGTACCAGCCTACCTGAGCACAACAAAGCGGGTAACCTCAAGAACATTATAAAAACAAGAAAATCTACAAAGTAACTCTTAGAAAAAAAAAACATAACAATTTATTGACAAACAATGCAGATGACTAATAAAGATGACTGAGAGAATGCCAAGAGTGTGCAAAGTTGTCATGGACATAAAAGGGGACTACTTGGAAGAATCTAGAACAAATTCTATTATTCTATTTTGGTTAACACCTTGAGGTTCACTTATCAAGACTGGAGCACTTGTACGTCTTAGATAAAGCTCTGCCACCTTTTCCCGGCTGGATTTCCTAAGAGGTGCACACTTCTTAGTAGAGACGGACGTCCTTGTGCCTGGCGCTGGGATTGCACAAAGTCTACATCTGCACAGGTGTACAATTTTGTTGGTTTGTGCCAATTTCTAGGCATAAAATTTTATAAATTCAGCGTCGGAGGAGGCTGCCTTGCTGCACGCCCCTCTGTTTACCCCTCAGGTGGGTGGGGGTTATGGCAGGCATCTGTCAGGGAGAAGGCAAGAATCTGCACCTTCTCCGGACACATCATCAATAAATCTCTCCCCTTGTGTTTACTACTTACAGTTAATCACATGGATTTTTATTGTATTTTTTTTTTTTTACTATTGTGGACACTACTTAGAAGGGATCTACTGTATACATAAAGCAGCCCCAGCTTGGATACACTTGAACATGGTGTGATTTTTCTACCGATATAATCAATAAATCTATGTCACATTCATTATTACAGTATTTCGGATGCAATGTCGGCCGCCCAATACACATGGTGTTTTAAATTAATAAACATTGTTTCTGCGGACGTCAAATTAATGTTCATGACAATAATTTGAAGATGACAGATATTATATTTAGTTGTTCACACACATTTTTTTCCCCAAAGTCCTCTTACCGTCTTTGCTATTAAATTCAATGGACCTTTAAAAATGAACCATACCCAAAAGGGCCTGAACTAGAATAATGTACCAAACGCCTAATTCCTAGAGATGAGGGAATAGTGAAATATTCGAAATTTGATTCGAATAGCCCACGATATTCATATATTCGATCGAATATCGAATCCCATTATAGTCTATGGGAGAAAAATACTCAGGACTTTGAAATCAATATTCAACCACTTGGAGGTCACCATGTCCACAATGACACCTCAGGAAAAGATGCCAACAGCTCTGGAATGCATCTGGGACTGCAGGGAAATCATGCCTGCCTGCATTTACCTTTTGGGGGTCCCTTCCTACCCAAGGGCCTTATTACACGGGACGATTATCATCTGCTAACTATTGTTTACTGTAATTCCACATCCGTTCGCTCAAGTTCCGCATTTGTTCACTTATCGTTCTCTGTAATTGCACATTGTTCATTGTTTTGCTTGGATCAGATTGAGTAAACAATCGTAGTAACCTTCACAATAACGATCGGAACTAACGACTATAGTTCTGTGTAATATGGTGAACGATTTCAGGTTAATGATAAACAATCTTGTTTGCAATCGTTTATCGTTTGTCGGTAAATGTTAAAAATTGCTTCTGCTAGGGCTTTTGGGGGTCCCTTCCTACCTAACTTCACCTTAAAGCTCTCTTTCCCTGCTATACAGTCTGTCCCTCTCTAGCTCAAACCAGCAACTGACATAATTCTGAAATCACTATTTTTATACTCAGGAGGTGACGTAGTTTAGCCAGCCAATTACAGTTAGAGTTTTTTTTAATATCCTGACTATTCCGAGTGCCTGTCCCTCCCCCCTGCATGTTTGTTAGCTGGAAAAAAGCACGGGGGGGGGGGGGGGTGTCAAATAAAATTGTTACTGCATTTTCGGTCGAATATTCAAACAAAAATGAATAGCTCGAATAGCGTATTATTCGACCGAATAATATTCGCTCATCACTACTAACGGCCAAAACGCGAAATGACTGACATCATAAAAAAACCGAAAAGAAAAGAAAAAAAAAGTGATATGTCAGAATGGTCATGGATTTAGGTTACAGCTATGTCAGTAGCTGCTGAAGTCATAACCTGAGTACTTGAGCATTCTGCCTGAATAAAATACTATGGATTTATTTATTATATGGAGATATTTCTGCTGTACCCCAAGGGGCAGAGGACTGTGGAGGATGGGCAGTGCACACATGTAAGGCTGTGCATTGTGCCACGCCTCCACCTTGCTAACCTTTCTTCTGAAATGAGAGGGCAAGTCATGTAACTGAGGCATCACTCATTTATCACACAGAATATGCGCATGTTAACCCTTACACTACTGTTTCATCATAGTGTATACAATAAATGCAGTGTTAGGCTATGTTCACACAATGTATGATTCATATTAATCACGCCTGTTGTTAACGATTTGAAACAACGGCCACAATTTATACGAACCTTATATTGTGCTGCCCTCTATGTCAGATTTCTGTTCAATGAATAGCGGCAGCAGAAACTCCTGTCAGTTCACACAATGGAGCGTGCGGCTCCGGCTGCATGCTCCAATGTGAGCAGTGGGGGATTCTGATGCGGGCGCATCTGGCGGCACTAAAGATCATCCGGTCGGTACTGTAGTAGGATGATCTTTTCTGAGACCGGCCGTTCCGTGACGGCCGGTCTCATACAATGTATGAACATAGCCTTAATGTACAAAGACAGTTTAGCAAGGAAACTTATACGAGTAGTACACCACACAGGTTAGAAAAAAAATTGTACACAGCCCCATGACAAATTGTTGATGGATGGTAGTTGGATCAGTAGTACTGGGACACTGCAATTTTCCCAAATAAACGTATACTCTCGCTCCGATATTGTAAACACATATATCATTGTTACGGTCACACATACAACATTTTATATAATTCTAACAAATTCTTTTTGTTGCATTATTTATTTATTTATTATTTTTTTTGTCGACTAGCATTAATCTATCTGTCTATTTATACACAGCATATTTAACAGACTATAAGAAATATCTATAGGATACGCTCCGATAGATTAGTATTCTATATTAATTTACTTTCTATGGAGGTCTAAGGCACTGTGAGTGTGTGTGTGTGTGTTTGTAGGGGGATAGCAATGTCATTATCCTTGGTGTTTTAGGGTTGAAGAGGTTAATAGTCGGATCCCATTAGCTTAGTGCGTCATTCTGTTTCTTCTACTCAAACTGCAAGGGCACATATAGTTACTGTGTTATACTACATTATGCATCCAATTAAGGCAACTTCCACACAAATGTATTATGACTGCAATTTCAAGTCTATTACGCTTATGAGAAACTGGCCTCAAAGTGTAAGGGTCCTTTTACACATACAGATAAATCACTTAAGCGCTTGTTCAACGCACAACAAGGGGTCATTTTTTTCCTTTTATATTATAGGCATTTAGATAAAACGATAAATAAAACACTAAGAAAAGGCCAGGTCCTCTGGCTTTGAATCATTCCAGAGGAGGCGGCGGCTGGAATATACAGTAGCGGACGGAGGAACGGACAATCAGATGCCGGATCATAAGCAGCATGGCTGGTAAGTATAGACTGCTGCTTGTGATCGGGAAACTGACAGTATGGATATACACATATGCATGCTGTCAGTTTCTATTTGTCTTTCTCAGCCACTTAAACCCTGTTTACATTTGCCCAGCCTTCGGCTAATCGCTGTGAATTCTTCTCCACCTCTGCTTGGCTAGGTTCACACAACGTCCAAAAAACTGCAGTTTTTGGTATGTATTAAAAAAAACACGTCCGTTTTTGCCTTTATTAACTGACTGCAATGGCAATGCATTGAAGTCAATGGGAGGACGGACGTCCAATGCACGCAACGCACTGTGTTACGTTGTTAATAATTGTTTAGCGCCGCACTACCCCTTTAAATAACAGATGTTGTTTGTGCGGACATTAAATTAATGTTCATGACCATTAAACAAGGACTTTTTTTGCAAACCCTGGATGTTATTTTTAGTTGTTCACACATTTTTTTTTCATCGTCCTTTCAGCGTTTTTACTTGTAACTAGAGATGAGCGAACCAGGTTCGGGTTCGAGTCCATCCGAACACGAATGTTCGGCATTTGATTAGCGGTGGCTGCTGAAGTTGGATAAAGCCCCAAGACTATGTGGAAAACATGGATATAGTCATTGGTTGTATCCATGTTTTCCAGACAACCTTAGAGCTTTATCCAACTTCAGCAGCCACCGCTAATCAAATACCGAACGTTCAGGTTCTGATTGACTCGAACCCGAACCCGGTTCACTCATCTCTACTTGTAACCTTAATGGACCTTCAAAAAGGAACCGCACCCAAAAGGGCCTCAACTAAAATAATGTACAAACAGCCATCATTGTAATGATGGGCGTCCAAAAGCGAAATGACTGACATTATTTGGAACTCAAAATGACAGATGTAAAAAAAAATAAAAAAAGGAAAAAAAAGAAAGAAGAAAATGTCATGTAAACAGAACACATAAAAGAGAAGAAAAATGCTGATAAATAAAATTACCCTGTCCCACACAATGAGTGGTATAAAACAACAGAAATTATTCTCATAAAAATAATGAAAAAAAGAAGTAAACAAACAAAAAAAGTTAATAAACTACAGATTCTAAGTGACGTTTGTCATTCTGAAATAACGGACGTAATTTAGCTGTCTAGTCTCCCCTTAGTGCAATGACTGGTGTTTGTACATTATTCTAGTTTGGTTACTAATTGGCCTTTGGATGCGGCTTAATTGAAAAGTCCATTGAATTTAATTGTAAAAATGGAGAAAGAACGGTAGAAAAACTGTGTGTGAACAACTAATAAAAAATGTCCGCTGTTTGCAAAAGACGTCCGAAAATAATGATCATGTTCATTATTTTGACCTCCGTGGTAAAAACGTCCGTTATTCAATGCATTGTGTGCATTGGACGTCCGTCTTCCCATTGACTTCAATGCATTGTCATTGCAGTCAGTTGAATATCAAAATCAGCCGACTTTTCTTTATTTTTAACGTTGTGTCAACAGAGCCTTTCAAAGGTTTTAAATAGCTTTCAGGCTATGTTCACGCAACGCATATACGCATTGTACAACGGCCGTGATTATTGCGAGAATATACGTTGCATTGCTGTTTATGGGATCCCGGCCAGAGGGTATTTACATAGTATACGCTCCGGCCCGGATCCTAGCGACATGTCCATTTTCTGCGGGCGCTCGCTCCATAGTGTGCGTCCATAAAGATCGTCCCACCGATACTGCAGTACTGGCCGGGATGATCTTTTCAGAAACCGGACTGTCTCTTATGACGTGTGAACATAGCCTTAATTTGTATAGCACATTTCCTTTGCAGACGTCATGTAGTGACAAAACGTATTGTCATAGATAGGGAACTTCTTTAACATTACGTATAGCGAAGAGCATATTGTAAATACTCTTTTTAGCAATCTATGACTCTCTACAGGGAGCTCAGAAAAAAGGTATTGGCAAAGGTATTCATATTTTCAAAAACCTATGCTTGAATTACCATTAGACAGTAGAGTTGAAACCTCTGCCAAAGGAAAAAAAAAATATTCATTACTTTTGATTATATTATAATATTGAAGAATAAAAGTCACCAAAAATGTTCCCAGTGTGTTCTCTCAGTTTGAAGCCTTAATAAGATCTCTTGTGTATTACAGAAAGAACAGCTCAGTCTCCTGCAGCCAGTCTTAGAAAATGTGCTCAGGTCAAACTGGTTAAGAATTATGGAGCAGGATAAAGCTAATGTGTAGAAGTAATGGAGAAGAATTCATATTCCTTTGGATCTATGCAGTAGAAGCCAAAGTGAATTAATGCCGTGTTATGACACAGAGTAAAAAAAATAGATGAAAGACAATTTGTAAGAAGATTTAACCTTTTGTAAAGTACCACTCAACTAATAAAGTATATATAGTGCTGACATTATGTAACATTGTAATGCCCATGCTATTTGTTAAAAAAAATAGTCCCTAAGGGCAACTCTCTGGAGCTCTCCTATCAACACCCTGTACATTACAGTCAATGAGGATATTGTAGATAAGGAATTCTCTTACATTATGGAGGGAATGTGTCATTTACAACTTTTCCAGTTGAGCACAATTTAGCAATTTGTCTCATGACGAATTATAAGAGATGAGCGAAGCAGCTGGGAAGTTGTTTTCTCGAGCTTCGTGAATTTTCGGTCAAACTCGTTAAGATTTGTAAATTGAATCTTAATGAATTTAATTAAAACAGCCAAAACTATAGTAGTTACATTACTTGGACTATTACAGAAGGGGAATTTTTTAAAGCATGTTGTTGTAAAAGTGTAAAAAAAATCGGAAAATCACAATAAAAAAAAAAGTTAATCAGCCAGTCACTCATCCAATTTCCGCCATTCCTCTCCTCTCTGTCCCTTTATCCCTCTGTTAGTCTCTCCCTGCTCTCCTCTCTGTCCCTATATCCCTCTGTTATTCTCTCCCTGCTCTCCTCTCCTCTCTGTCTCTATATCCCTCTGTTATTCTCTCCCTGCTCTCCTCTCCTCTGTCTCTATATCCCTCTGTTAGTCTCTCCATGCACTGCTGTAATTGCCTGCTGCTATCCTGCTCTCTCCTCCACAGACAGCCGACTGGCCACCTCCATTACCAAACCTTGTTATATAGAGGGGGGAGGAGCTGACATCACAGAGAGGCCTGCAGCTGATTGGACGGGTACTAGGGATTATGGTTAATCCCTTTCTCCATACAGCATGTGCCGTCGTCATTTTGTTTTTTCTTGCTAACTTCCTTAAAGAATCAGCAGAATTTCACAAAAATGAAGCGAATCTTGAATCTTGCACTTTTTTTGTCAAAATGAGGCTTGACTTTTAAACACTACAAAAACTGGATTGTATTGATAAATTCTCCTCTATATGTATTATAAAAACCTTATAGTGACAAAACTGTAGATAATATTATGGCAATGTTCCCACTTCGGCAACAAATCAGGGAAGGTGGTTGTCTAGTAAAATTGCTTAATATTGATCATGATGATTGTTAGCGGTCGTCTATTTAAGGAGATTGCTGAGTTTGCCCAATATGTGGGAGCATAGCCTATCTATGCAACTCAATTATTTTTATTTTTAGGGTGCCTTTACACAAATTCAAGTCAAAGCCAGGGACAGACTATAAACAGAGAACAGGTCATAAAGGAAAGACTGAGATTTCTGTCAGATAAATCTCTCTGTGTAAATGCACCCTAATGAAAGCTTCCAATTGCCAAATGAGGTTAACGTATCATAAAAGTTTTTACCATGTAAGGCTATGTTCACATTACGTACGTTGTAACAACGGCCGTGATTTCTATGGTACTTAAGTAGTGCTGCACCTAAGGGAGTCCCGGTCGGAGCGTATACACATAGTATAGACTCCGGTCGGGATCCCTGTGATGTCAGTTTTCTGCGGCTGCTATTCACTGAATAGTAAGGAGTGGGTTGAAGGCTAAGTTCACATTACGTACGTTGTAACAACGGCTGTGATTTCTATGGTACTTAAGTAGTGTTGCACCTAAGGGAGTCCCGGTCAGAGTGTATACACATAGTATAGACTCCAGTCGGGATCCCTGTGATGTCAGTTTTCTGCGGCTGCTATTCACTGAATAGCAGCCGCAGAAAACCTGTCAGTGCACACAATGGAGGAAGCTGCTTCGGCCACTTCCTCCATTGTGAGCAGCAGGGAATTCAGATGCAGGCACGCATGGATGTGCCCGCATCCGAATTCTGCGGCAGTGTAGATCATCCAACCGGTACTGCTGATACGGAATGGCTGGTGTGAGAACATGGCCTAAAACTATAACTCCCAGAAACTCCCAGAATCTCAGACTGTAAAAAAATTGTCATACACACATTACACAGCTCTACACATTTTACTTTTTGGAGTGCCAGTGCGGCTGCAAAAAAGTATACTGTTTGCAAGTACAACATGATCAAACCCAGATTAAACAATGAGAGCCCTCACAGTGATGAAGCATTACCTCCACAATGCTGCTAAAGAAAATGCCCTAGTGACTATGTTTTCACGTAGTATTTCCATTAGTCTTTTGGTCAGTGTTTTTTTAACCAAAGTAAGGAGTGGGTTGAAAACATAGAAACCATGTAAATATCTCCATTATAATTTTGCTCTGTCAGTTCCACTCCTTCTTCCTCATTCTGTATTCTCCGATAGAAATTGATCACTTTAGTTTATTTCCCTTTCCATCCAGTTTAGACTGCCATAACATTTTTTATCAGCCACAACTTATCTCTACAGAACCTGATGGACAAACATCTTAAGGCCCTATTAAACCAAATGATTATCAGTAATCATTTAGTGTAATAGCACACGTTGAAAGACCACGATCAGCTGACATGCACAATGTCAGCTGGTCATGGTCTTTCAACATATTTTCACGTCCTGATCAGTGCAATGCCAATCCGCTGTTTGTTGTTCCATGCAGTTCCTAAGGATCGTCCGGTCAGTAGAGATGAGCGAACCTGCCGGATTTCTGGTTCGTACGAATCAAAAATCTCGGCATCTGACTCCCGCTGTCTGCCGACTCTGTGCAGCGGGTGGATACAGCCTAAGTAACGCCTGGAAAACTGGGATACAGCCTATGCCATATGTATCCCAGTTTTCTAGGTGTTCCTTACTCTGTATCCACCCGCAGCATGGAATCGGCAGACAGCGGGAGTCAGATGCCGAGATTTCTGGTTCGTACGGCAGGTTCGCTCATCTCTACCGGTGGGCCCCTGCACAGCTCCTTGTGCCTCCCCCAGCTCCTCCCCACTTGCTGTCTGTATGTGTTATAGCACAGACAGCAAGCAGGAAACAAGGAGGAAGCAAGCGCTAACCTGACAGGTCCGCACTTTCTTCCTCCTTCATATTGTGCTGTGTTATACTGCCTTTAGCCTCCATATTCTTCTCCCCCCCCCCCCCGTCCTCTTTACCTTCCTGTACATATACTGCCCTAAATGGTAATAATGCTCCCTTGTGACACACAGTAAAGTGGGTATGTAAGGGGATTGGGTGAGGGGTATGTAATTTTCCTCATTTGGTAGGTCCTATCAGTGGACAGTCTTACCCTTTAGGTAGATGCCCCTAGTAAGTAGTTTTCCCTGTTAAAGTATGTCCCCCCCCCCTAAGATTTCTCCCATTATCCTGGTCTCCCCTGCTTGTAATTTCCTCCTGTTGCCAGGTCACCTTTGTACAGTAGGTAGTCTCACTATTAGAATGGTTCCCCATTAGCCAAAGCCCCTCTTTAGGTTGTTTTCTTTATGAACCATGCCCCCTCTGTACCTGTAGGTAAAGAAGGTGCTGGAGTAGAGAAAGAGCCACTATAATACAAGTTCAGTACAATGCCCTATGTGTCCTTATTTTGAAAACTGCAACAACAGGAATTAATATAGGGGTATAGTAAGATTTATTTTATATATTTTTTATAAATAGAATCTGTGTAATTTAAATGAGAAATTCTTTCCAATAATATGTGCTTTTCGCCTTTTTTTTTTTTTTTCTTTCAACAAAAAGTAATAGGTAAAAAAAGGCATCTCAAAGTTTGTGTTTTTGTTGATGTAGTTGTTTGAGGGTTTTTCCTATTTAACCTATTCCCCCGGTATACATTTTGGGCCTTAATGATCAAGCAATTATTATTATTTATTTTTATTTTTCCATCAACATAGTCATATTTACAACAGAATTGTGTGGATGCACATTTTAAACTCATAAAGATTTTACCATTCATTTTTATGAAGAAATCCACTTAAAACATCACAACAAATAAAGCATGCTACAGATTTTTGGATTGTATAGGTGGCCCATAAGAGAGGGGTGGTCTGCTCCTCTAAAATGGAACAATGGCCGGTAGACCATCACTATTCTCATTGTTGCCTTTTAACACCTATTACTCCAGGCGATTATTGACCGTAGCAGCAGATTATCCGCCAAATACAGCCGATAATCTCTTGGTGTATTAGGGCCTTAAGTTATGTTCACACACTCAAAAAATGACTCATTTTGAGGTTAAAATACAGCTGTATTTTCAATATAATAATGTACTTGAAGTCGATAGCAAATTGACTGAAACATATCATATAATATGGCCATAATTGAATAACAACCGTCATAATAATAAACATGCCTATTACTGACCCGCTTCTGCAAAACCTCGTTTTTTTCCCATCTGGACACGTGTTGTATTATCACTCCGTACCGCCGTATTTAGCTTTTATTTTACTCTTTATGTACCGAGCCCAATAGCGTTGTGAGTTATCATTATCATAAACACTTGCTGCTCTTTTCAATTAACTTTATTAACTATATGAGATAATAACGTTACATTTATAGTTGAGACTTGTTTCTGAACTGTTTCTTAGGACTTTACAACTTCTAAACAATTTGGCATTATCTAATGAAAGGCAGCGAGCTTGTTTCATCTCTTATTTCCTAAAATTAATGACTTTTATGGAAATATACATTAATTAGCTAATCCTAACTGGCTGTAAACCAATGTTGTGTACTACATTTTGATTAAACTTCTATCTGTGGAATGTTTCCAAGAATTAAATGGATGTACAATTCTATGTTGAAGAGGAAAAAAGTAACAACCGATCCCCTGCTCATCTGCTTGGCCATTTAACCCCTTAGATAAGGTAATAAATAGTGATGGTAGTGCGTATGAGATTGTCATATTAGTTATTTTTTATTTTTTTATTTTGCTGATATGTAATGTAACAAAAAAATCAGCAATCCTGGCACTCTTTAGCTTCTTTCATTTTTACTATTGAACCTATAGGGAGGCTTAAACCAAACAAATATAAAGTCCTGTGGACCAAGATAGAACCAGTTAAAAAAAAAAAAAACAGATTAAAAATAAGGTCATCTTTATTCTGCTATACTTTTTTGTTTATTTATAGTTTTTTATTCAATATATAACCATATTACAAATAAGTAAAAACCACAATTACAATACAATACAACAATGCCTACATATGTCGCATTCAGCTATACTTAATGCAGCAACATTCATAAAATCATATTATAAGTAAGGTCACTTGGGATTGGGTCTTACTGGTGTATAAAAAAAACATGTATAGCTAAACAATTACAGAGTACAGTGAATGTGCAAAAATACTTTACATGGTGCAGGTTCCTAAAGGTAGTGAAATCAGGAAAAATACTTGTGGTCCCACTAGTTTTGGGGGGCTGTGCTATACAATCTGGTAGTGGCTGGACCTATACACACTCTCTGACACCCCCTTCCAATGAACAGTGAAGTTCTATGCAGGATGCACTACAAATCCCAGCAATACAATGTAGTACAGCAGGACCACCAGCCACAAAATCAAAAGACTACTGAGCACTTCTTAGGAGTCTGTATGCAACACCTAATGCCCCCTTTCTGCCAGCAGCCGATCACCACAGTGTGCTGGTGAAATCATGGTAGCAGCACTGCAAGTCCCAGCCAGCAGTCTGTAGTAATACTATTAAAAAACGATTTGAACCCCTAAAAAAGGTCTGTTTGTTTATATTGCTAGTATATACCCTGCCTACTGGAACTCTAAATACTACACTGACACTCTCCCTGACCAGCAGCAGCTCTGTTCCTAATCTCTTCCAGCACACGTCTGAAGCGAGCACTGGCGGCGCCGAGTTTTATATGGCAGGGTCATCTGATCTGGCCAACCAATCGCTGCTATCGACATGTATGGGTCCCACGTGATCGCAGGATGTACCAAAGAGTCTCCTGCATGTTTATTGGCTGAGAAATAGCGCCCAAACTTACAGGAAACGGATGATGAGATTTCCTCGAGTATCGCAAGATGCTCGTCCGAGTAACGAGTACCATCGAGTACCCTAATACTCGATCGAGTACCAAGCTGGGATGAGCATGCTCGCTTATCACTATAGATAACATTTCAGTTTTACCATATTTTCAATTTCACTGCGCAAATATTTGCAGAGTCATAGGCTATGTTCCCACAATGGTTTTCAATGAGTCTAAAATATTAGCCATTGTTTAGCATACTAAGGTGGCTGTCATTTGTAATGATGACTTTTGGTGTATTATTCAAGTTTAGGTTTAATAATGGGCGCTTTTAACACCCTTTTCGGTGTGGTTATTAGAAAGATGCTTTGGAATTAAAGTGTACCGGTTGTTATAATTTTCAAAATCTAAACAAACAGTAGATGTGATATAAAGCAAGTTTACAATATACATTTTTTTAAATTTTTTTTTAGTTAGCATGGAAAACACGGCACTTCCTGTTTCAGACTCTTTTTTTTTTTTTTTTTTAAATCAAAGAGTAAGAAAACAGGAAATCCAGTGTTTCCAAGGTCATTTAAGCGCCCACAGAGAAGGCAGTCGTGTAATTGATGGACACATTTAGCTGTGACTCTCTGTACTGCCTGGAATTCCTGTATTTAGTCTGTTTTTTTTTTTTTTTTTTCAACCAGCACCAGCAGAAAATCTTCAGCAGATTGGACCTGGATACAGTAAGTATAGCTGCCTTCAGGAGACTGGATCTGCATTTTTGGTAAGTTCAGCTTTGTTTTACTGAATGATAACAACAAAAAAATAATGAATGTATATGGCAAACTTGCTTTATTTCACATCTACTGTTTTAGATTTTGAAAGTTATAATGGCAGGTACAGTTTAAAGTGAAAAATGGTGGAATGGCAGTCAGAAAAAAAAACATTAATGAACATAAAACTTTATGAACATTAATTTGATGGCCGATATGAACAATGCCCATTATTTTATGCATAGTGTGAACTAACGGCGGTTGTTTGCATTAGCTTTCTATGGGAATAATTGAAATTTAAAACAACGGTCGTTATTTTAAATCAATTTGGTGGCCGTTATATCAACAAAAAGACAGTGTGTGTGTCAGCCCTAATGCGAAAACAACTAAACATAAGCAGATAAACAAGTGACCCCAAAGACATACTGTACAGGAAAACTCAGAAAATGACAATGATAATGAAGTCTTTATGCTGAACAACGTCCTTCAAGGGTCAAGGACATTTATGAATAATCCTATCACAGTTACACTGGAAGCGATTACTCTGACGTCTGCCATGGCAGGATCATTGCATTTGACTACTGAATTACTTTGTATTTGATTTTTAAATTTTAAGGGGGATGTATCACCTAAATTGTCTTTGAGACAGATACTTAAACTTTTTTTTTTTTTCTAATCTGTTTCTGTTTTCTGACAGTAATTTTTTTTTTTTATTCATTTGTTGTATATTGTTGAGGGCTGTCATCTTGCGGTGTTCTGAGCTGTTTTAGCAGCTTTTAGGGATATGCTTTATGGCAAGACTCATAAACAAAGATTAGGCTTGAGATCAATGTAAAATTACTGAGCATGCTCTGTGACCTTTGAAGAGGTCTTTCCTCTTATACTGATGCTATCTATCTATTGGTCTCATCTGTCGCTGTAATGTTGTGCAGATTAATTTACAGAAGTCTCCTCTTAACACCACAGACAGTATAGGAAATCTTAGCTTAAGGTACCGTTAGTTGCAGCAATTATTGGCTGATTACTGGACATTTCGGACAATAATTGCTTCATGCAATAGTTTATGTTGAATGGCAATGATCAGCCAACATGCACAATCATTGCCTTTCTGTATGAGCCATTTTTGCCAATAACGGTAGTGGCAGCTACCTTCTATGGGCTACCCTGATGTTCTAAAGATTGTCCGGGCAGCTCCTCCCGCAGCTCCCCGTTGCCGCTCCGCTCCTCCCCACTCTCTGTCAGCATATGTAATAGTGCCGATAGCATGTTGGAAACAAGTAGCAAGGTCAGCACTTGCTTGGTCTTTAATATCGGGCCATCTTATACAGGCCTTAGTTTTAAAATTAGTGGTGAAGATGGAAGCAGCAAGATTTCAGGAATATTTTATAATATTGTTAAGATCCATTCAGCCCCATTCATTCCTGTCCTATCCTCACACAGGAAGGCTATGTTCACACAATGTTTTTTTCAGCTCGGTTTAAAATGATGTCCGTTATTTTGAGTCTAAAATAACGGACGTTTTTCGAAGCCTGGCATCCCCTTAGTGCAATGACGGGTGTTTGCACATTATCTTAGTTTGGGGTTACTAATTGCCCTTTGGTTGTGGGTAATTAAAAAATCCATTGAATTTAATAGTAAAAACGGAGAAAGAACAGTGACAAAAGAAAAACTGTGTGTGAACAACTAATAAAAAACGTCCACTATTTGCAAAAAACGTCCGAAAATAATGTTCATGTTCATTGTTTTGACGTTCGTGGCAAAAACGTCCGTTTTTCAATGCATTGTGTGCATAGGACGTCCGTCTTCCCATTGACTTCAATGCAATTGCATTGAAGTCAGTTAAATTGCTGCAAAAACGGACGTTTTATTTTAAATAGCGAAATCTGAAATTTTTTCTCCATTTTTGACGTTGTGTGAACATAGCCAAATGTTGGAATGGCCTAGCATTCCTGTGTTCTATATTGCAAGATGAAAGTCACAGCTGTGGTTTATCTCTTCCATAACAAAGGGGTGGGGAGGCAATTTTGCATTGCACCTGACTCCTTTCTCCACCGCCATCATGTTTTGGGGGCCTCATAAATCCCCCATAAATTTGGCTACCAAGCCCACAGCGGCCGGTATCGCTATGGAAGTATGTAAGGACCTTAAGTAAAATAGAAAAACTGTAAAAAAAAAAAATTAAATCTTACAAAAAAAGGTTATGCATGCCCACTTAACCCCTTGGTGGCCAGACTGTTCTCCATGTTGCTAGTTCGCAGCAACAAACAAGCAAAAGTTTCGGTCCCGCCCGAATCTAAGTTCGCCCCGAAAGTTTGGGTCAAACTTAGATCCAGGCAAATTGGTTTAATCATCTTTAACCCTTTCATGACTATCAAGTAAACCCTGGCTACAACTCATGTTAAGCCTAGCTACATCTGTAGATGGCCTATACGACAGGACAGAAATAATTTGCTTACCCCCACCCATTAATACAAGCGATCGGGACCCCCACAGCATGGTCCTGATCAGTCAGTGACAGGTGATTGTCCTGTCACTGACTACCTTAAATTCCGCGATCGCTGTTATCCCAGCTGACTGTGATTATCCCCAGACACACTGATGTGTGCGGGACAGCTTACAACAAAAGCTCCTGAAGTCAGGAATGTATATATATGCTCCTGCTGTGTTAACTACACATATATGTGACATAATGGAAACAAGATAAAGTTACATAAAATAATTAAAGAATTGCAAATAATATGTAAGCAAATATGTACATAACAAGAATATATAATAGACATAAAATATATACAAACTACATGAGCTAAAACCGTCTTTGTCGCTCATAGCCACCAATCACAGCTCAGCTTTCATTTTACCAGACCAATCTGAAAAATAAGCCATGATTGGTTACTATTGGAGATAAGTGAATCAACTTTCACAATGCAAATTTAGCTGCCATTTAATTATTTGATAAAGCAAATTTTTCCTAAATTCGTTAACAAAATTCACAAAATTAAAAATAAAAAGTTTATTCACCCTCAGTGTCCTTTTTCCTTGTCTTCAGCCATCCCCATCCTGTTCTGGCAATTTTTAGGATTTATTCATCTCTAGTTGCTATAAGTAAATCAGACACATTTTTTTTTGTCTGCGCCAATGTGAGCCAATGTCAATAAAATTAATCAAAGGGGAGAGAAAAGAAGTATCGTATTTTCTGGCATAAAAGATGACTTTTTAACCCCGAATATTCTTCTTAGAGTTGGGGGTCGTCTTATATGCCGGGTATGGTCGCCCCATACGATGTGTGTGTGTGTGGGGGGGGCTCAGAACTGGCCGCATCCCCACCGTATGGGGTGACCACTATAACAAAAAACAAACAAACCCTGTTTACTCACCTGGGGCCTGTTCTTGGAATCGCGCCTCCCGTACTGTCACCAATGTGATTTACACTGCCTGCCCTGGAGACAGAAATCCCTGAACCTCTCTGGGCAGCTGAGCATCTCATCGGAGAGGCTCAGAGACGCTCGGCTGCCGGAAGAGCTTCGGGAGAATGAGAGAGGCGACAGAAGTTCCCGAAGCCTCTCTCATTCTCCCGAAGCTCTCCCGGCAACTGAGCGTCTCTGAGCTTCTCCGATGAGACGCTCGGCTGCCTGGGAGAGGTTCGGGGATCTCAGGTGAGTTAAATGTTTTTTTTTTTTTTAACTTAGTTGCAGTTAACTCCTGCCTGACCGCAGCAGGGCTGCGGTAAGGCAGGGGTTAACATTTTCCGGCTTATAGGGTGAACCCCTGACAATCTTCTTAAAAGTCAGTGGTTGTCTTATACGCCCAGTCGCCTTACACCGGAAAATACGATAATCAATGCAAAAAAATAAATAAATAAACTATAGCGCGTCTACAAAAACCACAAGGTTAGTACCTCAGACTCCCAACTATCAGCCACTTATCCCCTATCCTGTGGTAACTTTCAATATTGGGATAAATGTTTCATTATTTTGTTTAAATTTTATCGTATGACTGATTATTTAAAAACATTGGCATTTCTTTGACCCTCTTTGATCTCTTTTCAAAGATGTAAGAACGTAAGGGATAACTTGGTATATACCTTTATATTGGTGAAAAACAGTACAAGGTGCAAGATTCTATCTTGTCAGACCGAATATATTGTACACAAGATTTACTGCCAATGCAACTTCTTTTATATTGGAAAAACAATCAGATGCCTCGATGTGAGGATGAAAGAACACATGCGGTCAGTAAGTATGGGAAAAGGTTGTCCTTGTCTTATCTATCATGCAGAAACTTGTCACAATGCTAATCCTCATGTTTTAATGTTTACAGGGATAATGTGTGTTATGCCAAATAAAACTAGATCGGACATGCATACTAAGTTACTGTGACTGAGGACAACATGTATTATTAACTGCAATGCAATGGAGCAAATAAGGATAAATTATAAAAAAAAATTCAGTGCCTTCCTAGGAAAAGAGCTATATATTTGGTGTCTATGTCTATCCTATCATTAGTGGTTTTAATGCTACTGTGACTGTCATTAAATCTATATGATGTTGTTGTATTAGTATATGTATTAAAGGGGTAGCACTAAACAATTATTCACAAAATAACACACATTACAAAGTTATACAACTTTGTAATGTATGTTATGTTAGTGAATGGCCCACTTCCCCGTGTTCCCCCCCCACCCACGCTAGACCCGAAAGTGTGGTGCATTACACTCACCGCATCTCTTGTTGACCCCCGTCCACCATCTTGGGACAATGACGTAGTTTTCGGAAGGCCGGACAAACCACTCCATCCGTCCCTCATGATGGCCCCCCTCTGCCGCGTCATAACTGTGCTCAGCTGCAATTGGCTGAGCACAGTTATGCTTAGCCAATCGCGGTTGAGCTGCCGATGACGCTGCAGAGGTGGCCCGGCATAAGGGACGGATGGAACGGTTCAGCGGCCTCCCAAAGACTACGTCATTGTCCCAAGATGGCGGACGGGGGTCAACACGAGATGCGGTGAGTGTTATTTTGTAAATAAATGTTTAGCGCCGCTCTACCCCTTTTAGAGATGATCGAAGAGCGGTTCTATAGAGCTCGAACCTTGTTGAACCTTCCGCATTTAATTCCTGATGCCCTCCCGGTCCATGGGGAAGGAGGAGACAGCCTGGGTCCCACCTGGAATTCCAGGCGGTACCTGGGATGTCTCCTCCTTTCCCACGGACGGAAGGCATCGAGAATCAAATGCGAAAGGTTCGACAAGGTTCGAGCTCTATAGAACCTAAGATTTTCCGCTCTTCAATCACCTCTAGTATTTAGAACTACTTCACTCTCCCTTCAGATCCTAAAAAAAGTTAGAGTGGAAAAAAGACAATAGCTTTTGGCAAGTGGCTTGTATGGTAGAGAGTACTATACTGTTTATATAGAATTCAAATAAAGGAACAACTTTACATATATGATGTGTATCACTAGACTGTTTCAACAATCAGGATAAAAATCCAGAAGAGGTGCGAAGTGGTATATTTTGCTGCGAAGCTTGCAGCGATCTTCATCCAGGCACCACTCTTATAAGTCTATCAGGCTGCCAGAAAAGAGATAACTGATAGAGAAGTGCAGCTTGCAACTAATATGTATTTTATTTTATATATTTTTTTACAAAATTGTGTTTATATAATGTATGTGCAGTATAAACATACACTATTCAGAATACAGTGGTACCTTTGTTCTCAATCACAATCTGTTCCTACAGGCTGATTGAGAACCGAGCTGTAGTAATGTCAATGTGTTTAATTGGTTCCAGCATCCATTAATAAAAACTACTGTACCTAGATGTTTCATTGAAAAATGTACAAATTAATCACTACAGTATATGTAAAACAAAATAATGCACACAGGGACCCTCACACCTCATTCTTTACAGAAGAGGGGGGGGGGGGGCGGGAGGGGGAGGCTCAAGAAGGTGGCAAACAACATTGAACACAAAGCAGTGCGGCCACACAGTAATGCCAACAGCACCTGCACCAGTGTGATCGGTGGTATGTTGCAGGGCGGTTTTACACAAGACTTCAAGAATGAGTGCCAAAAAAGTGTTTGAGAGCCAAGCAAGTGTTCTGAATCAAATTTAATTGAAAATATTGTTATTTGAGTTCAGAGCACCTTGAGAACCGAGGAACTTCTGAAGAGATTAGGATCAATACCTGCAAACTCAATTTATTAGTGTTGAATAACATGACCATAATATATGTCCATAATATTTCAATTATGATCAAATAATATTATGTCCAGACATGTTAAAGAATATTTACATGAGGTGTTATATTTACCATTGTACAGTATATAAATACAAAGGGGGAATTTATTTCTCATGTTTTAATTAGAAATGAGCGTCACCAAACCGAACTTTGAGAAAGTTCATAACGAATCTGGTTAAAATAACAATAACAGATAAAAGTGATGCAAACACCTCTGGAATGCATCTGGGAAAGCAGGGAAACAGTATAACAGGAATCGGGATTAGCAATCTCCGACAATAAAGCCGAGCCCTCTAATGGTTAACCCCTTAACGACAAAGGGCGTATATTTACGCCCTGTTGCCGTTAAGGACGTTCAGAGCGGGGCCGCGTGGCGACCCCGCTCTAAACCGCGGCGGTCCCGGGTGCCTCTTCTAGCCCGGGACCGCAGGTATTAGCGGGCACGGTCAGATCGCCGTGCCCGCTAATACAGTAATCAGATGCAGCTGTCAAACATGACAGCTGCATCCGATTACCGGACGCAGCTTATCCCTGGTGTCTAGTGGGGGAGATCGCTCCTCCGGGATGTTATCCCGGAGGAGCGATCTCCGTTTCTGAAGCCGGCTGGGGACCGCTCCAAGATGGCGCCGTCCCCGGATCGGCACTCGTTTACTTCCGGCTGCAGCAGCCGGAAGTAAACGAGTGCCTATCTCGTGGATCTCTGCAGCATATCTATGCTGCAGAGATCTCTATGAGAGATCAAATCACTTATACTAGAAGTCCCCCAGGGGGAATAACCCTAACCCCAGGGGGAATAACCCTAACCCCAGGGGGAATAACCCTAACCCCAGGGGGAATAACCCTAACCCCAGGGGGAATAACCCTAACCCCAGGGGGGAATAACCCTAACCCCAGGGGGGAATAACCCTAACCCCAGGGGGGGAATAACCCTAACCCCAGGGGGGCTTCTAGTATATGTGTGAAAGTTAAAAAAAAGTGTCATTATTAATAAAAAGCCCCCTCTCCTAATAAAAGTCTGAATCACCCCCCTTTTCCCAGGTTATAAATAAAAGTAAATCAATAAATAAATAAACATGTTTGCTATTGCCGCGTGTGTAATCGCTTGAACTATTAATTAATCACATTGCTGATCTCGCACGGTAAACTGCGTCAGCGCAAAAAAATCCCAAAGTGCAAAATTGCGCATTTTTGGTCGCATCAAATCCAGAAAAATTGTAATAAAAAGCGATCAAAAAGTCGTATATGCGCAATCAAGGTACCGATAGAAAGAACACATCATGGCGCAAAAAATGACACCTCACAGAGCCCTATAGTCCAAAGGATAAAAGCGCTATAAGCTTGGGAATGGAGCGATTTTACGTGACATATATTTGTTGACAATGGTTTGAATTTTTTACAGGCCACCAGATACAATATAAGTTATACATGTTACGTATCGTTATAATCGTAACGACTTGAGGAACATATATAACAAGTCAGTTTTACCCCAGGGCGAATGGCGTAAAAACACATTTCCCCCAAATAAACAAAATGCGTATTTTTTTTTTCAATTTCACCACACTTTGATTTTTTTTCTGGTTTTGTAGTATACTTTATGAAAAAATTCAGCCTGTCATTGCAAAGCACAATTAGTGACGCAAAACATAAGGGCTCATGTGGGTCTCTAGGTGGAAAAATGCAACTGCTATGGCCTTTTAAACACAAGGAGGAAAAAACGAAAACGCAAAAATCGAAATTGGCTCTGTCTTTAAGGGGTTAATATTTAATTAATAAAACAAATTTTCATTCTAAAAAAAACATTTTCGTTGTTCAATAGCATAATTTAAAGGAATCCATGCTTTTGCAATTAAATATACTGTTAATAAAAAAATAAATATATAAATAAATGTCTGTGTATATATATATTTATATATTTATTGATTTATTTACAGTATATTTAATAGAAAAAAGCATGGATTCGTTTTAATTATGTTATTGTACAACAATAATAACTTTATTAGAACGAATATCTACTTTATTGATTAAATATTAACTATTTACTGGAGCTATAATAATTCATGGGTCGGGTGCCGTGCACCCGGTCCATGGAGTTTAAGGGGTTAAGTAGTGATGCAGTAGCATCACTACTAACCCTCTGTGGCTGAACAGTAAGGAGGGGTGCATAGCGCACCCCTCCTTACAGTATAGAAGCAGGGAATCCCTTAATTAAGTGGGGATTCCCTGCCCTACTGGGTTTCCCACAGAGAAGCAGAAAGCGGTCTGCTTCTCAGCGGGAAATTTAAAATCCCCTATACAGAAGTTACAGTCTGGCTCTCAGGGGCTTAAGTCCTTGGGAGCCAGACTGTAACTCCCATGTCTATGCTGGAGGTCACCCAGCTTTACCACTATCCTGTAAGGTTAACCCTAACAGGATCCTGGGAGAGCTGGGTGACCTCCAGCATAGGCATGGGAGTTACAGTCCGGCTCCCAAGGACTTAACCCCCTGGGAACCAGACTGTTCTGGCACTGCACCTGCACCAGCAATGAAGGGGGTTAAGTGTCCCCTCCCTTGCTGGGGCAGATGCAGTGTGATCTCCATGGGGTGGGGGTGAGGGGGGTGATGGCTGGGGCTTACCTGCTGCTTTGTCTATTGTTGGTAGAAATCCCGGTATGTCCGGTAAGCCCCGCCCCCGTGACGAGAAGCTTATCGGGACACTCCGGAACTGCTAGCAACTATGGACAAAATAGCAGGTAAGCCCCAGCCATCACCCCCCTCCCCCACCACCCCATGGAGATCGCACTGCATCTCCCAGGGGGTTAAGTCCTTCGTAGCCAGACTGTTACTCCCATGCCTATGCTGGAGGTCACCCAGCTCTCCCAGGATCCTGTTAGGGTTAACCTTACAGGATGGTGAGAAAGCTGGGTGATCTCCAGAATGGGCATGGGAGTTACAGTCTGGCTCCCAGGGACCTAACCCCTTACTTGCTGTTTGTTTTTGCTTGTGTTTTTTCTTTTTGTTTTTCAGATACCGGCATGCAGAGGATTCCGGCGGATTCGTTTGGACTACTTCGATGACCAGCAGACTTAACTGTACAATAAAATGGTCAATGAGGGGTGTGGGGGTGTTTTTATTTGAATAAAAAAAATGTTTTTACTTGTGTCTTGTTTTTTTTTCTTTACAGACTTAGTAGTGGAAGCCGTCTAATAAACGGAATCCATTACTAAGTCGGGGCCTAGTGTTAGCCGGTATAAAATGGCTAACACTAACCCCCCATTATTACCCCAGTACCCAATGCCACCAGTAGTACTGGGAAGAGCCGGGTGCCAGTGGTCCCGGAGCGTCAAAATTCAGTAGGGCTAAAAAAGTGGAAAGGGCGCCATAGGGTGATAACGTAAACAACAGATTGTAGGTCGAACAAGCTGATAATAAAACTGCTCACCTGATGGTGTTGTGCTAAGAACACAACACCTGTCAGTGAGGAGTGAGGTAGTAGCCGTAGCAGCCAGGCTCCAAGGGTAGATGCCGAGATCCCAAGCCAGGAGATCAGGGAATGGAGAATGGTAGATGAAGTGTCTGATCCTCGGGGTAGGCGGGGACCACAGGAGCCAGAATGACGGCGCTTCACGGCTTCAGGTTTAATGAAGTAAAACGATTAATTTTAATGGTCTCATAAACAACGCGTTTCGAGGCATAAATTGCCCCTTTGTCAAGTAGGAGAGTAGGAGATGTCTCTCCTACTTGACAAAGGGGCAATTTATGCCTCGAAACGCGTTGTTTATGAGACCATTAAAATTCATCGTTTTACTTCATTAAACCTGAAGCCGTGAAGCACCGTCATTCTGGCTCCTTTGGTCCCCGCCTACCCCGAGGATCCGACACTTCATCTACCATTCTCCATTCCCGGAACGTCAAAATTGCCCTTCCTGGACTGGGCGGCAGCAGGCTGGTAAGATTTAGGCTGGGGAGGGCCTAAACCAATGGCTCTTCCCACCCTGATGTTACCAGGCTGCTGTTGCTTGGTTTTTAACCCGGCTGGTTATGAAAATAGGGGGAACCCTACACGTTTTTTTAAAATAAATAAATAATTAAAAAAAAAAAACGCATAGAATCCCCCCTATTTGCATAACCAGCCGGGTTAAAAAAAAAAGCAACAGCAGCCTGATAACACCAGGGTGGGAAGAACCATTGGTTTAGGCCCTCCCCAGCCTAAATCTTACCAGCCTGCTGCCGCCCGGTCCAGGAGGCCCAATTTTGACGCTCCGGGACCACTGGCACCCGGCTCTTCCCAGTACCCCTGGTGGCATTGGGTACTGGGGTAATAATAGGGGGTTAGTGTTAGCCATTTTATACCGGCTAACACTAAGCCCCGACTTAGTAATGGATTCCGTCTATTAGACGGCTTCCACTACTAAGTCTATAAAGTAAAGAAATAAAGACAAGACACAAGTGAAACCATTTTTTTATTCAAATAAAAACACCCCCACACCCCTCATTGACCATTTTATTGTACAGCAAAGTCCGCCGGTCATCGACATAGTCCAAACGAATCCGCCGGAATCCTCTGCATGCCGGTATCTGAAAAACAAAAAGCAAAAACAAAGAGCAAGGAAGGGGTTAAGTCCCTGGGAGCCAGACTGTAACTCCCATGCCCATTCTGGAGGTCACCCAGCTCTCCCAGGGTCCTGTAAGGTTAACCCTTACAGGATGGTGGGAAAGCTGGGTGACCTCCAGCATAGGCATGGGAGTTACAGTCTGGCTCCCAGGGATTTAACCCCCTGGGAGCCAGACTGTTCTAGCACTGCACCAGCAAGGAAGGGGGTTAAGTGTCCCCTCCCTTGCTGGGGCAGATGCAGTGCGATCTGCATGGGGTGGGGGGTGATGGCTGGGGCTTACCTGCTATTTTGTCCATAGTTGCTAGCAGTCCCGGAATGTCCCGAAAAGCCCCAGCAGCAGGTAAGCCCCAGCCATCACCCCCCTCACCCCCCACCCCATGGAGATCGCACTGCATCTGCCCCAGCAAGGGAGGGGACACTTAACCCCCTTCCTTGCTGGTGCAGGTGCAGTGCCAGAACATTCTGGTTCCCACGGGGTTAAGTCCCTGGGAGCCAGACTGTAACTCCCATGCCTATACTTGAGGTCACCCAGCTCTCCCAGGATCCTGTTAGGGTTAACCTTACAGGATGGTGGGAAAGCTGGGAGACCTCCAGCATAGGCATGGGAGTTACAGTCTGGCTCCCAAGTACTTAAGCCCCTGGGAGCCAGACTGTAACTTCTGTGCAGGGGATTTTAAATTTCCCGCTGAGAAGCAGACCGCTTTCTGCTTCTCTGAGGGAAACCCAGTAGGGCAGGGAATCCCCACTTAATTAAGGGATTCCCTGCTTCTATACTGTAAGGAGGGGTGCTCTATGCACCCCTCCTTACTGTACAGCCACAGAGGGTTAGTAGTGATGCTACTGCATAACTACTTAACCCCTTAAACTCCATGGACCGGGTGCACTGCACCTGACCCATGAATTAATATGGCTCCAGTAAATAGTTAATATTTAATTAATAAAGCAGATATTCGTTTTAATAAAGCTATTATCGTTTTACAATAACATAATTAAAATGAATCAATGCTTTTTCAATTAAATATACTGTAAAAAAAAAAAAAAAAATATATATATATATATAAATTTAAATATATACACACATTTATTTATATATTTATTTTTTATTAACAGTATATTTAATTGCAAAAGCATGGATTCCTTTTAATTATGCTATTGAACAACGAAAATAGTTTTTTTAGAACAAAAATTTGTTTTATTAATTAAATATGAACTATTAAAGGGTGCGGCAAATACCGCCAATTTTTTATTATTTTTTTTTTTTTCACTATTTTTGCACTTTGGTTTTTTTTAACTTTTTTCATTGTAATAGCAACTGCAACTAAACGAAACTATACTCTATCAGACTCCCACTATTGTAGCTGCAATTATTCAGCCGTTATTGCAAGGTTCGTTTTAGGTTCGGTTCGGACGAAGCCGAACTTCAGGATAGTTCGCCGTATCGAACCGAACCAAACTTTTCAAAAGTTTACTCATCCCTAGTTTTTATGTGTGGTCTTGGCATAAAATTGCTAATTTTTGCTCAAAAATATGCAACTTTTTGTCAGGATTACTCTGCCCTCGCCATTTTGAAAAAAAAAAAGTGGTCAGAACCTCAATGAAAATGGTGGGTCCACCACAATAAAGCAGACTTACTACAGTTAACATCAATAACTATTTACATAATGTAGTGGAAATCTACGATAGCTTGAAGCTAGTGTACACATAGATTTCTATGGGCAGTACACAGAAAGAAGCTGCAGTGGTAGATTCTTAAAAAAGATGCATGCCTCTTAAAGCGAATCTGTATTCACCCACAACCCTCGCTCCAAACCACTGGTACTGTTCCTTAGCTGACATCAAGTTATTTTCTGTTGTGGGGTTCAAATTCCTCCTGGTGCCATCTTTGGGGGTGGGGGGGTGGGTGATGCTGTTTTAATTTGGAGGAGCTTTGTCAAAGAGGCAAGGACTAGAGTGTCCATGACTTAGGCCTGTGATGCTTCTCAAGTCCTTCCTTTAGTCCTTCTTCTCTTAAGCGACGCTCCAGGCAGGACTCTTCCTCTTTGTAATAAAACTCTGTTCATGCACTGTTATGAGCAGAATAGCGCTGACCCCATAGCCTAGACAAAAAAAGATAGATGATGGATAGATAGATAGATAGATAGATAGATAGATAGATAGATAGATAGATGATGGATAGATAGATAGATAGATAGATAGATAGATAGATAGATGATGGATAGATAGAAAACACTGGACCTAATAAATGTCCCCCCATATCTATAAAAACCATAAGGGTATCATGGAAATGTTTTTAGAACACCATTTTAAGAATACATGTCTAAATAAGAAGGCAGCTATAAAAACATATTGCTCTTCAAACATTTTTCCGTACTTTTTTTCTGTGCATATTCGTATTTAAGCCTGCAAAACACTGTAATTTAAAGTGTCTTAACAAAATGCCCTGACATTTGGAAATCCGTCAGAGAAGTTCTTGACTTGAACAAATATCACCAGCTGCATATGTCTTTAGTTGCCAGGGCTGTGCAAACATTGTAACTTACAGTAGATTATAACTGTAAGGGGACCGAAAAGCACCATAACAAACTAAAAGGAATGTTACAAAAAGTTGTAGAGGGCTTCCATCATATTTTGGGATTCCATATTGTCAAAGCATCCCTATATAATATAGCTTAAAAACTGTGTGTGCACATAGTTATTCAAAGAAAGGTTCTACACTTTGTTCCTGTGTATAATAATCACAGGCACCATTATGGTTGTTGATACAATAAAGCTGTGAAATTTATTTTACAAGAACAAAATACTGGACATTTCTTTATGGAATCCTACCCATATTTTCACACATATACAGATGTGCTCAGAAGTTTACATACCCCAACAGAATTTTTGCTTTCTTTTCCTTTTCTTCAGAGAATATGAATGATAACACTATTTTTTTTTTACTTGTGGTTAGTGGTTGGGTGGAGCCATTTATTTTCAGACCGCTGTGTTTTCTCTATTTAAATCATAATGACAAAAAAATCCAGTTTACATACCTCAGTTCTTAATACCATGTATTGCCCCCTCTAACATTAATAAGGCTATGTTCACACAACGTGAACACCCGGCCATTCCTTGACCCCGGCCGGTCTCAGCCCGGGTGATCTTTCCGGCCGCGGAGCTCTGATGCCGGCCGGAGCCGCTTGCTTCACTGTGTGAACTGACAGGTCTTTCTGCTGCTGGAATTCACTGAATTCCGGACGCAGAAAACCGACATGTCAGTTTTTTCCGGCGCCGCATGGGCTCCCGGCCGGAGCGCATACGATGTGTGTACGCTCTGGCTGGGATCCCATTGAAAATAAGGCTATGTTCCACCTCTCAAAACTACGGCTGTAGTTCTGCGGCGAGAACTACGGCCGTAGTTTTACGTAGTGTGAACATAGCCTAAGGGTATTTTGTGATAGTTGTGGATGAGGCTCTTTATTTTGTCAGATGAAAAAGCTGCCCATTCTTCTTGGCAAAAAGCCTCCAGTTCCTGTAAATTCCTGGGCTGTCTTGCATGAACTGCATACTTTATATCTCCCCAGAGCGGCCCAATGATGTTGAGGTCGGGAGACTGAGATGGCCACTCCAGAACCTTAATTTTGTTCTGTTGTAGCCAATGACAGGTTGACTTAGCCTTGTGTTTTGGATCGTTGTCATGTTGGAACATCCAAGTACGTCCCATGTGCCGCTTTCGGGCTGTTGAGTGCAAATTTGCCTCCAGTATTTGTGGATAACTTGCTGCATACATCTTTTCTTCAACTATGACCAAGCTTCCTGTGCTTTAGTAACTCACACATCCCCATAACATCAGCGATCCACCCCCATTCTTTACAGTAGGATTGATATTCCTTTATCATAGGGCTTGTTGACAGCTCTCAAATTGTAACATGGTTGTAGCAAAAAAAATTGAGTTTGGTCTCATCACTCCAAATGACCTTGTTCCAGAAGCTTTGAAGGCTTGTCTCTTAGCTTTTTGGCGTATTGTAGGGAAGATACTTTGTGGCATTAGCACAGTAATGGCTTTCTTCTGGTGACTTGACCATGCAGCCCATCTCTCTTCAAGTGCCTCCTTATTGTGCATCTTGAAACAGCCATACTGCTGTTTTTCAGAGAATCCTGTATTTCAGCTGATGTTATTTGTAGGTTTTTCTTCGCATCCCAAACAATTTTCCCCGCAGTTGTGCCAGAAATTTTTGCTGGTCTACCTGACTGTGGTTTGATTTGAGAGCCCTGGATTTTCCATTTGTTATTCACAGTTTAAGCATTGCGAATAGGTGAATAGAAACTCTCCACTTGTGAACAAGTCAATACACAAATCCATAAATAATAAAATTTAGGATGCCTACACCTACAACTAGAGGTACTAAAATTTACAGAGTTCCATAGTTGAAAAATGAAAGGGTAAAAAAACAAAAAAAGAAACAAAACAAGATCAGTCTATAACCCTATTGTGTGTTTTTTTTTTACTACAGGGGGAGATATGGAAATGAGTAATCCACGTAAGCCACGGGCAGCAAGAACAGAAAAGAAGAAAGTAACTTGTGGAAATGGAGCTTCAACTTTTATAAGTACATTAAAGCGACTCTGTACCCACAATATGTCCCCCCCAAACCATTTGTACCTTCAGATAGCTGCTTTTAATCCAAGATCTGTCCTGGGGTCCGTTTGGCAGGTGATGCTGTTATTGTCCTAAAAAAAACTTTTAATCCTACAGCGCTGGGGCTTTCATTTGTATATGCATTAGGCTGGCACCACCTCTCCGTCCTTCCTCCTCACCCTCCTCATCATTAGTAATGATCCAGGAACATTTACTGCTGTTTGAGCTTTGCACAGGTGTATTAACGATCCAGCCCATGTGCCGGGCTGCCACAGGTGGGAAATAGGAAGCAATCTGCCTGGAGCATTCCTAATAATCTGGAGGGTGGGGAGGAAGGACAGAGAGGTGGTGCCAGCCTAATGCATATACAAATATAAGGCCTGGCCGTTAGACACAGCGCTGCCGGATTAAAAGTTGTTTTTATGACAATAACTGCATCCCCTGCCAAACGGACCCCAGGACAGATCTTGGATTAAAAGCAGCTATCTGAAGGTACAAGCGGTTTGGGGGGGTCAGATTGTGGGTACAGAGTCACTTTAAGTATATTTTGAAATATATCTCCCCCCCCCCCACCTAGAAAACAAATGAACAAAAACTAACAATAAGCAAACTTTAACTCTGAAGCACATTATTGCATTTAATAATTTGGTAATCGGATCTGGTTCTATAGAATGAATGCATCATTTTATCAAACTAATGCAAGATATATTTTATTTTTAGAAGCAAAATGAACAAGAAAATAATTATAGCACCTTTCCCTGCACAAGCGGGATAATACTTCTTTCTACTCTGGTGATCAATAAGAAAATGCTTCTCATGATTCATTTTTTTAGGCTCGATACAAGACGCAATTTGCTTGACAATTATGAACGATCTTTTATCTAGCACAGCTTGGCGAGTCCTGCAATTATGTATTATTGCTTTACGTCTTAGATGGGCACTGATTGGTTAGGCTGCCACTGCCCTATGTTTTTTTTCCTTTTATTCTTGAAGATGCTGATTTTGCTGATCAATTTGCTCTTGTCGCAGCAGCTGTAATCAAAGCTGGATGGAAGACAGGTAAGGAGTTTAGAATTGGCTTTGGGAAGTTTCCGAGTAATTACACTTGGCTTTTATCGATTGATAAACATCTATCTATAAACTCATTTGTAGGAAAAGATTTAATAGGGAGGAAGGTTATTAGAACAGCTTTACCCACATATCCCACAATAAATTATAAAATGAAGAAAGTGCCGCAAACATTTTAGGAGTCATTTTACCAACAACTTAAAAGGTCTGGAAAGCAGTTGTGGTGCAGATATTATGGGACTATTTAAAGTCCTATTCTAAGTCCATAACATGTTTTTTTTTGCAAAGCTGTATTGTTTAAAGGGGAACTATCAGCATGTTAGACAAATCTAACATGCTGAGAGCCCCCTATAGCGCTGGGGATGTGGAGGAGGAAGGTATGTGTCCTAACTTCCTTCTCTGCACTGGTCACTAGTGATGAGCGAATAGTATTCGATCAAAGCGCTATTCGAGCTATTCGTTTTCGTTTGAATGTTCTAAAGATAACACAGTAAAAATTTGATTCGCCCTCCCACACCCCCTGGCGCTTTTTCCAGCCAATAAACATGCAGGGGGGAGGGACAGGCACTAGGAATAGGCAGGACTTTAAAAAAAAAATTTAACTGTGATTGGCTGGCTACACTACGTCACCTCCTGAGTATACTAATAGGGGATTTCAGATTTGTGTCACTTGCTGGTTGGAGCTAGGGAGGGACAGACTGTATACCAGGAAGAGAGAGCTTTTAGGTAAAGTTTGTAGGAAGGGACCCCCAAAAGCCCTTGTTAGGGCTAAAGGTATAGAAAACAGAGATTTATAAGGTGTTTTAAGACAGTGTGTTCAGGGTCCTATTAGATTAATCAATTTTTAACGTTTACCGACAAAGACATAAGATTGCAAACATGATTGTTTATCATTAATCTGAAATCATTCACCATATTTCACAGAACTATAGTCATTAGTTCTGATCGTTATTGCGAATGTTACTACGATTGTTTACTCCATCTGATTCCAGCAAATCAATGAACAATGTGCAATTACACTGAACGATTAGGGAACAAATGAGGAACTTGAGCGAACGAATGTGGAATTACAGCGAACAATTAGCGAACGATTAGCGAACCATAGTTAGCAAACGATAATCATCCCGTGTAATAGGGCCCTTGGGTAGGAAGGGACCCCGAAAAGTTAAATGTACCCAGACATGCTTCCCATGGTGTCTCAGATGCATCCAGAGGTGTTGGCACCATTTCCTGAGGTTATATTGTAGACTTGGTGACCTCCAAGTGGTCGAATATTGATTTCAAAGTCCAGAGTATTTTTCTCTTATAGACTATAACTAGAAAATGTACCCAGCGCTGCCCGGGTATAAAGTGTCAGTGTGTTAATTAGATTTGTTCTAAGGTGCCCAGGAGGCCAAGCTAAAGGTATTGTTTCATCTGAGTTAATCAGTGGAATTAGTGTATACCTGTAGTGCATAGTTGGAGGGGTTCTGTATACCCACAATGTATAGTTTTTAGGGGTCTCGCATATCTGTAGTGCATAGTTGGGGGGGCTGTATACCTATAGTGTATAGTTGAGGGAGGTCCTGTATACCTGCAGTGTACAGTTGGTGAAGGTCCTGTATACCTGTACTGTATAGTTCGGGGGTTCTGTATACCTGTAGTATATAGTTGGTGCTGTATACCTGTAATGTATAGTTGGTGGAGGTCTTGTATACCTGTAGTTTATAGTTTGAGGGTCCTGGATACCTGTAGTGTATAATTGGTGGAGGTCTTGTATACCTGTAGTATATAGTTCGGGGGTCCTGTATACCTGTAGTAAATAGTTTGAGGGTCCTGTATAACTATAGTATAGAGTTGGTGGAGGTCCTGTATACCTGTAGTGTATAGTTTGGGGTCCTATATACCTGTAGTATATAGCTGGTGGAGTTCCTGTATACCTGTAGTATATTTGGGGTCCTGTATACTTGTAGTATAGAGTTGGTGAAGGTGCTGTATACCTGTATTATAGAGTTGGTGTAGGTCCTGTATACCTGTAGTGTATGGTTTTGAGGTCCTGTATACCTGTAGTGTATAGTTTGGGGTCCTATATACCTGTAGTACATAGTTGGTGAAGTTCCTGTATACCTGTAGTGTATAGTTTAGGGGTCCTGTATACCTGTAGTGTATAGTTTGGGGTCCTGTATACTTGTAGTATATAGTTGGTGGAGGTCCTGTATACCTGAAGTATATATTTGGTGGAGGTCCTGTATACCTGTAGTATATAGTTTTGGGGTCCGATAAACCTGTAGTGTAAAGTTTGGGGTCCTGTATACCTGTAGTATATAGTTTTGTGGAGGTCCCGTGCACCTGTAGTGTATAGTTTTGGGGTCCTGTATACCTGCAGGGTTGTATTTACCCGTATGGCAGTGTTATTCAGTCACAGTGTGTCGGTATTGGTCATGTCTGTATGGGGGTGTTATACAGTCACAGTATGGCGGTATTGGTCAGGTCTGGTTTGGCGGTGTTATCCAGTCACGGTATGGTGGTATTGGTCAGGTCTGGTATAGCGGTGTTATCCAGTCACAGTATGGCAGTATTGGTCAGGTCTGATATGATGGTGTTATCCAGTCACAGTATGGTAGTATTGGTCAGGACTGGTGTGGCGGTGTTACCCAGTCACAGTTTGACGGTATTGGTCAGGTTTGGTATGGCAGTGTTATCCAGCACAGTATGGCGGTATTGGTCAGGTCTGGTATGGCAGTGTTATCCAGCATAGTTTGGCGGTATTGGTCAGGTCTGGTATGGCAGTGTTATCCAGCATAGTTTGGCGGTATTGGTCAGGTCTGGTATGGCAGTGTTATCCAGTCACAGTATGGCGGTATTGGTCAGGTCTGGTATGACAGTGTTATCCAGCACAGTATAGCGGTATTGGTCAGGTCTGGTGTGGCAGTGTTATCCATTCACAGTATGGCGGTATTGGTCAGGTCTTATATGACAGTGTTATCCAGTCACAGTATGGCGGTATTGGTCAGGTCTGGTATGACAGTGTTATCCAGTCACAGTATGGCGGTATTGGTCAGGTCTGGTGTGGCAGTGTTATCCAGTCACAGTATGGCGGTATTGGTCAGGTCTGGTGTGGCGGTGTTACCCAGTCACAGTATGGCGGTATTGGTCAGGTCTGGTATGGAGGTGTTATCCAGTCACAGTATGGCGGTATTGGTCAGCTCTGGCAGTGTTATCCAGTCACAGTATGGCGGTATTGGTCAGGTCTGGTATGACAGTGTTATCCAGCACAGTATGGCGGTATTGGTCAGGTCTGGTGTAGCAGTGTTACCCAGTCACAGTTTGGTATACCTGTTGTGCCCTGTATATACATGTACTATATAGATGGAGTAGGGGGTCCTGTATACATGTACTGTATAGATGGAGTAGGGGGCCCTGTATATACATGTACTGTATAGATGGAGTAGGGGGCCCTGTATATACATATACTGTATAGATGGAGTAGGGGGCCCTGTATATACATGTACTGTATAGATGGAGTAGGGGGTCTACCAGTTATTACTGTGGATGTTGTGAGGCAGCTTCCCTAGCAACCATTGCTCCCTGTGAAAATGAAAGCAGTAATCCTATTGGTTGCTAAGGCTCCAACTGCCGTGTCTGCTGCAGCTAATTATATCACCTGTGTTTGCAGTGAGGAGATTTTCCCATTCAACTCTATGAGGCGCTTCTCTTTCCCCTCCCCCTCCCCTCCTGAACATCTGGCAGGGACGGGACCTTCGCAATAACCTTCCCGGGCACCCAATGTATCTGTGTGCCAAATTTGGGGTCAAACGGTTCAGGCGTTTGGAAGTCTATAGAGGACAGACAGACAGAAGGACAGACAGGAGGACAGACAGACAGACAGACTTTGATTTTTATGATATAGATGGGATTAGGTATCCGATCGAATATACAAATATCGGGGGCTATTTGAATCGAATTTCAAATTTTCAAATATTTCACACTTCGCTCATCCCTGGTTACTACCTGTAAGACTACACAGAACGCTGTACTCTCTACCCCTAACACCACACTGTATTCTCTACCTGTAACACCACACAGCGCTGTATTCTCTACCTGTAACACCACACAGCGCTGTATTCTCTACCTGTAACACCACACAGCGCTGTATTCTCTACCTGTAACACCACACAGTACTGTATTCTCTACCTGTAACACCACACAGCGCTGTATTCTCTACCTGTAACACCGCACTGCACGCTGTATTCTCTACCTGTAACACCACACAGCGCTGTATTCTCTACCTGTAACACAACACAGCACGCTGTATTCTCTACCTGTAACACCGCACAGCACGCTGTATTCTCTACCTGTAACACCACACAGCGCTGTATTCTCTACCTGTAACACCACACAGCACGCTGTATTCTCTACCTGTAACACCACACAGCACTGTATTCTCTACCTGTAACACAACACAGCACGCTGTATTCTCTACCTGTAACACCACACAGCACGCTGTATTCTCTACCTGTAACATCAAACAGCACGCTGTATTCTCTACCTGTAACACCGCACAGCACGCTGTATTCTCTACCTGTAACATCACACAGCGCTGTATTCTCTACCTGTAACACCACACAGCACGCTGTATTCTCTACCTGTAACACCACACAGCACTGTATTCTCTACCTGTAACACAACACAGCACGCTGTATTCTCTACCTGTAACACCACACAGCACGCTGTATTCTCTACCTGTAACATCACACAGCACTATATTCTCTACCTGTAACACCACACAGCACGCTGTATTCTCTACCTGTAACACCACACAGCACGCTGTATTCTCTACCTGTAACACCTCACAGCACGCTGTATTCTCTACCTGTAACACCACACAGCACACTGTATTCTCTACCTGTAACACCACACAGCACGCTGTATTCTCTACCTGTAACACCACACAGCACTGTATTCTCTACCTGTAACACTACACAGCACACTGTATTCTCTACCTGTAACACCACACAGCACTGTATTCTCTACCTGTAACACCACACAGCACTGTATAATCTACCTGTAACACCACACAGCGCTGTATTCTCTACCTGTAACACCACACAGCACTGTATAATCTACCTGTAACACCACACAGCGCTGTATTCACTACCTGTAACACCACACAGTGCACTGTTAGTACCTGTAACACCACACAGCACTGTATTCTCTACCTGTAACACCACACAGCACTGTATAATCTACCTGTAACACCACACAGCATGCTGTATTCTCTACCTGTAACACCACACAGCGCTGTATTCTCTACCTATAACACCACACAGCACGCTGTATTCTCTACCTGTAACACCACACAGCACACTGTATTCTCTACCTGTAATACCACACAGCACTGTATTCTCTACCTGTAACACAACACAGCACTGTATTGTCTACCTGTAACACCACACAGCACACTGTATTCTCTACCTGTAACACCACACACCACACTGTATTCTCTACCTGTAACACCACACAGCGCTGTATTCTCTACCTGTAACACCACACAGTGCTGTATTCTCTACCTGTAACACCACATAGCACACTGTATTCTCTACCTGTAACACCACACAGCATGCTGTATTCTCTACCTGTAACACCACACAGCACTGTATTCTCTACCTGTAACACCACACAGCACGCTGTATTCTCTACCTGTAACGCCACACAGCATGCTGTATTCTCTACCTGTAACACCACACAGCATGCTGTATTCTCTACCTGTAACACCACACAGCACACTGTATCCTCTACCTGTAACACCACACAGCACGCTGTATTCTCTACCTGTAACACCTCACAGCGCTGTATTCTCTACCTGTAACACCACACAGCACTGTATTCTCTACCTGTAACACCACACAACACACTGTATTCTCTACCTGTAACACCACACAACACGCTGTATTCTTTACCTGTAACACCACACAATACACTGTATTCTCTACCTGTAACACCACACAACACACTGTATTCTCTACCTGTAACACCACACAATACACTGTATTCTCTACCTGTAACACCACACAGCACTGTATTCTCTACCTGTAACACCACACAACACACTGTATTCTCTACCTGTAACACCACACAATACACTGTATTCTCTACCTGTAACACCACACAGCACTGTATTCTCTACCTGTAACACCACACAGCACGCTGTATTCTCTACCTGTAACACCACACAGCACACTGTATTCTCTACCTGTAACACCACACAATACACTGTATTCTCTACCTGTAACACCACACAGCACTGTATTCTCTACCTGTAACACCACACAACACACTGTATTCTCTACCTGTAACACCACACAACACGCTGTATTCTCTACCTGTAACACCACACAGCACTGTATTCTCTACCTGTAACACCACACAGCACGCTGTATTCTCTACCTGTAACACCACACAGCACGCTGTATTCTCTACCTGTAACACCACACAACACACTGTATTCTCTACCTGTAACACCACACAGCACTGTATTCTCTACCTGTAACACCACACAGCACTGTATAATCTACCTGTAACACCACACAGCGCTGTATTCTCTACCTGTAACACCACACAGCAGGCTGTATTCTCTACCTGTAACACCACACAGTGCACTGTTACTACCTGTAACACCACACAGCACTGTATTCTCTACCTGTAACACCACACAGCACTGTATAATCTACCTGTAACACCACACAGCGCTGTATTCTCTACCTGTAACACCACACAGCAGGCTGTATTCTCTACCTGTAACACCACACAGTGCACTGTTACTACCTGTAACACCACACAGCACTGTATTCTCTACCTGTAACACCACACAGCACTGTATAATCTACCTGTAACACCACACAGCACGCTGTATTCTCTACCTGTAACACCACACAGCGCTGTATTCTCTACCTATAACACCACACAGCACTGTATTCTCTACCTGTAACACCACACAGTACACTGTATTCTCTACCTGTAACACCACACAGCGTACTGTATTCTCTACCTGTAACACCACCCAGCACGCTGTATTCTCTACCTGTAACACCACACACCACACTGTATTCTCTACCTGTAACACCACACAACACACTGTATTCTCTACCTGTAACACCACACAGCACTGTATTCTCTACCTGTAACACCACACACCACACTGTATTCTCTACCTATAACATCACACAACACACTGTATTCTCTACCTGTAACACCACAAAGCACACTGTATTCCCTACAGTCACACTGCGGGGGTCCCGATCAGTAAGTGACAGGGGTTAATGACATGCTGCAGCGGGTTTAAAGGGTTAATGACACGCTGCAGCAAGTTTAAGGGGTTAATGACGCACTGTAGCACAATCGCTGCAGCCTGTCATTAACGGTGAGGACCCAGCTGCTCACTGCTGGCCCCCACCTCCTATAAACGTTTTCCCCTCTGGAGCGTGCTTCATAGCCAGGACGTACTGGTACGCCCGGGGTCGTCTGGTGACAGTCACCCATGGCGTACTGGTACGTCCTGGGTCGTCTAGGGGTTAAAATAAATAAATTTAAATAAATAAAACTTCAAATGATCTGAAAAACACCAAACTGCCCTGAACAAATCCCAAACCAAAAAACATCATGTTGGTGTTTTATTTTGCCCCATTGACTCTTAGGTATCATCTGGCTGCAGCATTTTTTTTTTTTTTTAGGGGTGGTCCCCTCCTGTAGCCAGTTAGGCATTATTCCCATGTTCCATGCACAGTCTAAATATATAGAAAGGTGGACTATCGGATCTCCCGGAATCATGTATTAATATGATGCTAACAGCTCCAAAACTGTTTAAATCTGTGTCAATACTGGCATCATAACAATACATGATACTGGGAGATTCATTGCATATGTTCCAGGCACAGACCGTATTCACAGAATTTGTGAATGTGGCCTTATTCTACAGTCAGATACACATTTGTTAGAAGGAGGATGGCAGACACGGCTGATCTCTTGAGATACAGTACATATAAATGGCTTCTTTCCAGACTTTTTCGTTTAAATTGCAATATGAGAATACACTTGTGTGTACTTCAGGCCAATATTTGATATTCCTTTAACCTCCTCCCGCCGCTCCACAGTTAATGTTGCTGCAGCCTATGCCTGATGCTGCAGCGATGTTAATTAACGATCCAGGTTGACACAGGCGCAGGAGGTGGGTCCCGGCTATTAGTGATAGGCGGGGGGCGCCGCAACTCTCAGCATCGGAGCCACGCTTCGGTGCTGAATGTTAACCCTATAGATACTGTGGTCAACACGATCGCAGCATTTATAGGGCTTATGACAGAGAATTCTCCCTCTACAGAGGGAGAATTCTCTGCCGGTGTCCATCGGGGCTCTGCAAAGTGATCACAGAGCCCCAATGGTAGCCATGGAAACCGGAAGCCTTAGGCTTCCTGGCTACGGAGGCCTGCGGAGGAAAGGAAGGGAAGGGCACGCGGCCATGAGCTCTGCCCCCTCCCCTCTCTCCCCTGCCGCTGTCACAAGATTGTAACAGCGGCAGGGGACAGAGGAGAGGGGGCAGACACAGGGACATCAGCTTATGGGATCATTATAATCCCATAAGCTGATGTCCTTAAACTACCTTTGCATTGAGGAATCAATGACCCATGGTCGTGAAAGGGTTAAGCAGCAGTATTGGAATCATTATTGACTCTTGTAGTATATGCATTGCACAGTGTTCTCTTTAGCATTAACAACTTACTATATCACAGCTATTTTCAGCACAAAGGGGAGCCTACTTTAAAAACATACATGCTCCCTTTTTTTATACACTGTACATAATATCTTAGAAACATGAGCTTGAAAGAAATGGATAAGAATTGACAGAATAATTTCAAAGCTTGTACTTGGCATCCTGAGTTTTTTTTTTTTTTTTTTCCCATCGAAATCAGCAGCTTTTGATAAAACTTTTGAGCCTTAATTGAGGAGTTTAAATGCTCCCTCATTTGAAACGTTGACAATAAAAAAGCGCTAGTGATTGTTCTAAACGGCTCTCGCCAGGCATCTGAAAGACAATTCTATTACTAGCTGTGTCAAGCCGCAGGAAATATGACATCTTACAAAAGCAGGCTGTAATAATAATTGGCAGTGCCTTGTACATTGTTTTCATTGGTTTATCTTTCAATCAATCAAGTGACATACACAACCATGCACAACGCATTATTACTGCACCAGCCGAACCTTCCAAACTGAGGGCACGCAGTGAGATTTATGAAATTATTATATAACTACTATATATATATAAATAGCAACTGCGTTGTAATTGTCTGAACTGCACTGCTATAAACAGAATGAGGAGTCGATTGCAACACTTACCTTTGAAGGTACTTCCATATCTACAGCATCTCGCATTTAAATACAGAAACCAATGTTATAGTATGAAATGACTTTGCATCAAAAAAATCTATTAATAATTATTAGATCATTTCCTAAAAACTCAATAACTGTAATATTTCCTATTTCAATATTTTAGTCTGGAATTGTAAAACTCCGATGTTTATGTTTTTTGCCTAATTAACACACATTACAAAGATATATAACTAAATATCTATCTGATAGTTCCCCTTTAAGGCCACAATCCACTGCGTCCTTAAGGGGTTTAATGTCTGAGGTACGTGACAACATTTTCTTAACAAGACATTATTCTTGCCGGTGGGTTTGGAAAACAGTGTTGTAACCACATCAGTAGTGACGGCTTTCTTCACTTCCGCATCTAGATACCCAAAAAAAAACATGCTACACTCCGGTGTCCCCTCTCTAAAACATGCAGACGTCATCTACATACAGTACCTTATCCTTTTTTTTTTCTTTTTTTCTTTTACATAATGACTTGTATTGAAATTTTCCATAAAGATAATAGCGACACCTGGAGCTGCAGGGAACCCCATTGAAGTTTACTGTAGCTGCAAGTAAAAATTGTCACAAAATCTAAAATAATCCTTCCTTAGAATAACTTCAAGAAGGGACATGATAAATTCTATTTTATAAATACGGCAACTTGAAAAAGTAAATGTGGCACTCACCCGATTGTAGCAAAAGTAATAATATCTTCTTTATTAAATAACACAACAGGTTACATGGTGCAGACAAGATTGGGCAACAGCTGTTTCACACACGATGTGCCCAATCTTGTCTGCACCATGTAACCTGTTGTGTTATTCAATAAAGAAGATATTTTTACTTTTGCTACAATCGGGTGAGTGCCACATTTACTCTTTCAAGTTGCCGTGTTCACATTGGACTTTATTATGCTAAGTTGAGCACCTCCCGGTAGCACGGACTCTAAAGACGGGTTTTCACCTAAAGCACCTGAGAGTAACTACCAGCATATGGGAGTGCCAAGGTCTGTGTTTCTTGTGGACGCTGTTCTATTTTATAAATGCTTAAGGTGGCCTTTAAGTATAACTGTTTTCATATGGCATATTGGTTGATATAACTGCATGTAGAGTTTGGTTAAACCCCTCCCGCTACTGCACAGTAAAATGATGTCGCTGTAGCATATGGCCGATGCTGCAGAAACGTGAATTTATGATGCAAGATGACACAGACGCAAAAGCTGTGCCTGTGTCATCTGTGGCGGACCATGGCTGTCAGTGACAGCTGGGAACCCACCACAACTGTCACCCCCAGAGTCACGCTCTGGTGCTGACAGCCAACCCTATTGATTCTGAAGTTGGCACGAGGGAGGAGAGGGAGATTTCTCTGTCTGATAACCATCATGGTTTTGCAATGAGATTGCAGAGCCCCCATGGTAGCCATGGACTTGAGACTTCCGGCGTCCTGGCTATGGAGACCTGCAGGGATTGGGATGGAGGTAAGGCGAGCTCTACCCCTCCCCTCTTTCTGCTGCCAATGTTTCAGGCTTCTAACAGCAGCAGGGGGTAGAGCAAGGGACTTCAACTTATGGGATCATTATGAGGGGATGAGGAAGGACACAGACAGTGCTGCCTAACCAGGTCCCACCCAGCTGACCCTGCCTACTTGCCTCAAACAGCCCTAGGTAACTGACAATCAAGGTGATGGTCCCTTACCTGAGGTTTAGGGGAAACACAAAACATAGACAATACAGACAAACAGCAAAGGATAGGCATTTAGGCCGGGGTCAGATAAAACAGACAATGCAGCACAAAATCAGGATCTAAACTGTAGCCAGGAAAACAAATGCTGAGGTCAGAAAAAGCCATGAATAACAATTCAGGAAATAGTAACAGGTGTACACTGAGCATGCTTGAGTAAGTCTAATAGTCATCGGGGTGGAATAAGGGGAAGTTACATAGAAGGTCAGGGGTCTGGTCTAGAACGTGATTGGACCAGGTCCACAAAACACAGACTGAAAAAGCAGAAGGAAAGTGGAAAGACAGGATTTAGAAAAACAAAGGTTAACTGTTAAATGACCAGAGGGAACTAAGCAGGGAGGAGATTGGTGAGGTGCAATAGCAATCATTAGAGAAGAAGGAATTGAGCCTTACGTAATGAATGGTTGCACTTCACTCCTACTGTGTTCTAAAAATTCATTCTCATTGCTAATAGAGTGGAGTGTGAGCACTGATTATGTAAGGTGCACGCTCCATTCGCTGATCCCAGTAATTAGGTATAACTCTATAGGAGCTTACAGTGCCCAGTGAGTGAATAATATGGACTTTGTCTTCAATGGTGCCGGTTAATTCCTATAAGCACCCAGTTACTTGTTAAAGTGGACACTTGGTTAACAGCTACAACAAACAATCCCCCACATTGAGCCCTCCTCTCCTATCCTCTCCTTTCTGTTCCTATATCACTTTGTTAGTCTCTCACTGCTCTCCTCTCTGTCCCTATATCACTCTGTTAGTCTCTCCCTGCTCTGCTGTAACTGCCTGCTGCCATCCTGCTCTTTCCTCCAGACACAGCCGACTGGCCGCTTCCGTTACCTAACCTCCTTATATAGAGGGGGAGGAGGAGGTGCTGAGATCACAGAGGGGCCTGCTGCTGATTGGACGGCGGCTATGGTTAATTCCTTTCTCCTGCCCAGTGACGCTCCAGACAGCAGTGCGGCTGCCAATTTTTTATTTTTGGGGAATTTCCTTAAGAAATCGGCGGAAATTTGCTTTGCAGCACAGAGCATTTTGGTACAGGATTCCCTTAGTCTATCTCTAGCCAAGAGCCCTTGCCCTAAATATAAGTGTAAGTCCCAAATGGGGTTCTTAAATCTAAAGGACATTTTTGACACATCCTGTTGATATGCCCTTATTGTCTCAAATTAAAAGATCTTCTTCAATTTAGAGATCTCATCTGGGGTCTAAATTCATTTAGGGTTCTGATATGGGTCCAAACGAACTTTCGGATTATTATTGGCCATTAGGGCCAATAATCTCTTGGTGTTATAGCTACTGTTAAACGGCATTGATCAGTTTACATTCACAGTGTCGTCTGATCCTTGTCTTTCAACATGTTGACATATTTTTTAACAATAACAATGGAGTGATGGCCAGCAGACCCCCGCTATCCCCCCCCCCCTCTTATCCGTTTGCTGTCGGCATGTGTAATAGGGGCTTTAGATATAGAGGAATAAACCTATTGACAGAGTCTCGAAGTTAGTGTAAACATACCCGAAAGTAATGAAATATTACTTATTTGATATTTTTTTTCTTTTAAATTCAGTTTTTCACTGTGCAGCTTATAACAACATAACCAGCGCTGAGACAAGCAGTTTTCTTATTTGTATTAGGTATCTTTATATCAAAACTCTAAAAGTTATCCTAGTGGCATTAATGCTGGTAAAATAATTTTAAAGATCAAATCTGATGTCTAATACCCACAGACCTGCAGATTCACCAGCGGCTAGGTTGATTTGCATATATTACCTTACTAAATAATTCAGGCTAAATAGTTTAGCTTGTTATGTTGCTGGCAGAAATCATTTTGAATTTTTCTGTTAGAGAAATCACTGTTTCCCGAGTCTTAACTAAACTGACAGTTTCAGACGGTTTTACAATACTGAATAGTTTTCTAACCACAGAGTTACCGGAAATATTGTAACGTAAGACTTACTTCACTGTACATTGATACTGTAGTTATGCTTAATTTTAGCTTATGCAATACTAAAAGGCACCTATCACGTTTCCCCAAAAATTAAACCTAGTAAAGGTTTTGCTGAATGTAAGGCCTCCTTGAAAGGAACAGAACACTAGGGCATGCAGCTTTGATTTTTTTAAGCCTGCCGCTGTTGTCCTCTACCTTCACTGTCTATTGCAGAGCAGCTGCATGCAGGATATGAATACGGTCACCTGCTGCCAACTATGATGTGACAGCTGCCAACTTGTGCAGGCAAGGCATCAAGAGGCCCATTGCCTACTGCCACCCCCATTGTTACCTACCACTAGATGTAAAGCTGCACACAGTTTGCTATTAACCTGTCACCTGCCACCATACCATACGCTGTCCCTGCTGTGCTGTATGAGTGTGCTGTGATGAGCTCCCCCTGGTGGCCGGAAGATGCAATACAGTCACTGCTATAGAAGTAGTCCAGGAACTGCTGTGGGAGATCCTTACTGTCTCCGGACTGTACAGTATGTAAGAAAATGTTCATTTTTCTTTTTTTTTTCCAGTAATAAATGTGAATTCTTCTTTATGGAAAAATAATACATCCCCTGAAAATAATGGGGGTATTAATACCATATGGGGGGGGCACAGCAGGGAGCATTATTACTATATAGGGGCACAGCAGGGGGCATTATTACTATACGGGGGCACATCAGGAGCATTATTACTATATGGAGGGCACAGCAGGGGGCATTGTTGCTATAAGGAGGGCACATCAGGGTAAAACCAAAAAAAGAAACTACAGATGCAAGACCAATATATATATACAAGTACTTATTTTTATTTGAAATATCAAAGAAATAATTATTTCAGTTAAAAAATACATAATACATAACAAAGGGGCTGGAGCAAATACAAAACCCCATAGAAACGGTGGATTAACTGGGTTCTTATATATAAGATGCTATATCGCAGAATAAATAACAGTAAAAGAGAACCTATATATATATATATACACGTATACTGGGCACTGGGTTGGTACTACATACAATATATAAATACAACTCAAAGTGAGTACATAAAGAAAAAACACCATTTAAATGTAGTGAATATTACCCATACATGTCTTAAGTATACGAGTCCACCTCACCATACACCCGACGCGCGTTTCGCGTGTTGCTTTATCGAGGGTATCGAGGTAAGGAGGGCACATCAGGGGCATCAATACTATGTTGAGGGAACACAATGGGGTATTATTACTATATGGGGGCACAGCAGGGGGCATTATTACTATATATTAGGCACAGCACTGGGCATTATTACTATATGTGGCAGAGTAGGGGGAATTATTACTATATAGGAGCACAGCAGGGAGGCAATATTACTATGTTGGGGAAACAGCAGGGGATCCTATATGCGGGGGGCAAGCCACATACCTACTCATTTTACTGCACATGACACAAAACAGTGAAATTGCTACTGTTTGTATAGTGTCCCAGCACAGGTGTGCCACTAAGTTCTACACACCTGGGTAAAGAAACTCTCTTAGGTTCACACAAAAGAGGATGAAAGAGATTGTATTATGTGCTTTTCCCCACTAGGTGTCATTATTGTATTTATTGTATGTATTGTACTATGCACAGCTGAAGGTCTCATGGGTTAACTACTGTTTGTCACATGTTGTGTTTCCTCCTGTCATAAGTGCAGGCTTGTGGGAGGGTCTTTTGTCAGCAGAGGTGGAGGGAGACAGACACAGAGCACAGTTTCTGCTGCACTGAAGCCAGTGTCTGGCTTAGGCCAAGACCCTTGTCAGGGACCAAGAGAATTATTGATTTATACTGTTGACTACCACTAGCATGCAGTGCTTAAAACCTAAGGAGGGAGTGACGTTCTCTTGAGTTTGGTACTGGCCCCAGTAGGACAAAGAGTGTGTCACTTTGCCGACGTATCCTACTGCAATTTTGGGAAGTCTTGGAAAATCTGCTCAACCCAGCGCAGGAACCTTGGACCTCATACAACCCCTGCAGGACGGGTAACAAGACACTACAGGGCAAAAGGCAGTCAGAATAACTAATATATACGTTAGTACGAGTATCATCTTCTGTTATTTCTGTTTTCTACATTGCTACGCGGGGCAGGGCTCTCAAAACGTTCCTTTACTCTACCCTGCTGTTACAATCTTCTTCTTACTACCTCTTGCCTGCACCTGTAGTTACCAAAGTGGACTTGACTTGTATTGCACTGAAGTTTATATCATTAAACCAAGTTCTCCTGGTTAAGTCAGTGGAATCTGGTCAGTCGTTTCCTGCGCTCGCACCTATACCCCAGTTTACACTTGGGCTATCCAAACCTCTAGTGCGGTGCCCCTTGTGAGATACTGTATCAGCAGTTTAGATTTGTCTAACCTGCTCATAGTTTCCCTTTAAATAGAACTCGCCTTACACAATGACTTTTTATTTTAAATCGCATGTTGCAATAGAGCTGTATAAAAGTAAATAATGAGTAATTTATTAGATGTCATTTTTGAAATATTGTATTATCTTTACTGATTTCATCTCATTTCTCTTTTCCAATAAAGTATTTACTATATTGGTGTTCTGTATAGGGAAAAAACACAATGAACTAGTTCTTTCTCGTTGGAGACTAGAGAATACCTAGCCCTGCAAGCCTAAAATGGAGCATAAAAAATGCAGCTTTTATGTATACTTTATAATGTTTTCTGTTAGGGAGCTAGAAAACAAATCCAATGGAATATTAATGTTAAAGACTTCAAAGTAAGGAGGTTTGCAGAGAGCTTAAGAGATGATAACTCCCTGTTTGAGGACTTAACCTTTAAACTAATTTTATATATATATCAGCACAAGTAACTAAATTGGGCAGCAAGTAAACAGTCAGATCTTAAAGCTGATGAGCTGGAAGCAGGAAATTGATTCAGTGGACGTCCAGAAACCCTAAGGAGGCATATACCAAATAACCCTTTACTAAGGAAAATATTTATGTCTTACATCAAATATAACTCCCTGGCATCAGCTGGTTTATTTAGTTTTTTCCTCTGGAGTACCCCTTTAATATGTTTCACTGTTGTTGGCCCCAGAGTGACCTATAAATAATGTTTAGAGCATGCAGAATAGAGATGAGCCAAGTGAATCTGACGAATTCCGATTAGCAGTAAATCAGGCATTAAATTCACTTCGTAACGATTCATGAATTCACAAGATTCGCTTCCCAAATTAGCTAAACATGGTGGCTGCACAAGTTAGCTTACAGAACTGTCTTGAAGGAAACATTATCCATAATCCCTAGCATCCATCCAATCAGCTGCAAAACCTCTCTGTGATGTCAGCAACCCCCCTCTATATAATGTGATTGGCTTCTTGGAGGCGGCCAGTCGGCTGTGTATTGTGGAGAGCAAGTTGCAGCAGGGAGAGAAATACAGAGAGATAGGGACAGAGAGGAGAGAGATACAGAGAGATAGGGACAGAGGGGAGAGGAGAGAAATACAGAGAGATAGGGACAAAGAGGAGAGGAGGGTGGATTGTGGGTGGTTTTCTGTGGGAGCAGTGAAGCCATTGTCCAGTATACCAAGTAACTGGGTGACTTTTGTTCATTATACCGAGTCACTGGGTGCTGGGTGTACATTATACCAAGTCACTGGGTGCTGGGTGTGCATTATACCAAGTCACTGGGTGCTGGGTGTGCATTATACCAAGTCACTGGGTGCTGGGTGTACATTATACCAAGTCACTGGGTGCTGGGTGTACGTTATACCAAGTCACTGGGTGCTGGGTGTGCATTATACCAAGTCATTGGGTGCTGGGTGTGCATTATAGGAATTTACTGGGTGCTGGGTGTGCATTATACCAAGTAGCTGGGTGCTGGGTGTGCGATGTACCAAGTCACTGGGTGCTGGGTGTGCATTATACCATGTCACTGGGTGCAAGGTGTGCATTATAGGAAGTCACTGGGTGCTGGGTGTGCGATATACCAAGTCACTGGGTGTGCATTATACCAAGTCACTGGGGGCTCGGTGTGCATTATAGGAAGTCACTGGGTGCTGGGTGTGCATTATACCATGTCACTGGGTGCTAGGTGTGCATTATAGGAAGTCACTGGGTGCTGGGTGTGCCATATACCAAGTCACTGGGTGCTGGGTGTGCATTATACCATGTCACTGGGGGCTGGGTGTGCATTATAGGAAGTCACTGGGTGCTGATCTGTATATTGGCTTTTTACATTTCTAAGACAGAAGTGTAATCATCTTATTTTTAGGTGGGGTAAATAAGTCAATTTGAAAGTTGTGTCTTACACGGAACGATTATGGTTTGAAAAATCGGTATAAGAAACTGGTATTAGTCTAGTCTAGAGTAGCTACAGACTACTATCTAGTATGTAAAAAGGCACAGTGGAAAACAACAATTTTGGGGTTTTACTTCTCCTAAAGATAAATAAGGCCAAATGTTATCACACATAAAATGACAGTCGAGGACACATCCAATTTAGGGCATGTCAGCGTTGGTATGGCAAAAGGCATTCAGACAAGACATAAGCAGTGAGCACTGTCCTTGCCTACTTGCCACAAGACAGTCCTAGGCGACTGCGGATAACCATGATGACAGTTCCTATACTCAATAGGGTGAAACACAGAACAATGTCAGACAAACAAACACAATAAATACAAAGTCAACAATGCGGGTCAGTAATGGCGGGCAGCAAAACTACAAAACCGACAGACAAGTCGGGTAAATGAGAACAGACAATGAATCAGGGCAAACAGCAGACAGGATAGTGATCGAGCAGGCAAAGGTCAGACAAACACACAACAGATATCAGAGGAAGTACACTTAGCCTAGATTGCTCTAATAGCCAGCGACTTGCTGCTGGTCATGCTGACTTCTTATGAGGACCAAGAGCCCGGTTTAGATCCCCATTGGACTGGCACTCAGATTGACAAAGACCCTGACTGGTAAAGACACCTATCAGTGAAGGGAAACACCACACTGCTCAGCTGCAGGAATCAAGCTAGCAGAGAACAGAGTAACTCTAGTATTGCCAGGAGGCTGAGAGGCAAAGCGGGTGGGGCTTAACAAATAAAAACAAAACTCTGTTCAGACCAGGTTCAATGTCTTCTGCACCTTACAACCAGAACTGAGGAGCGCAAAGGCACATTCCTGACAGGGCATATATAAAATTATACTAATATTATATTACTAATAAAATAGATATTTGAAACTCTAGCATGATTGGTTTCATCTGAACCTGAGCATGTGGCATTTGATTACCGGTGGCTGCAGACGTTGGATGCCTTGAGAACATGGATACAGCCATAGGCCATAGGCTGTACCCAAGTTTTCCAGGACTCCCTAGGGGTGCATTCAACTTCTGAAGCAATTGGCAATTAAATATAATTTTTTTTAATTTAAATTTGCTCCTGGACTGGGTGGTAGCGGGCTGTTATTAATATAAATTACATAATTACATAACATTTGGCAAATGTTACTTTGCATAGTGCACTATTCTCATAATATACATTTTTAATGAGGTGGAGAAAATGAAAGCTAAGTTTTACATTAGTGGATACAATTTGGGTCTGCTTTTGGGCCTGTTTGCCCTACTCTAGCTGCAGAAGTCCAGCTTCTACATCCTGGAAAGGAATAAAATGTATAGACCTATAGGGTACTTATACTCCGCTCCCTGGTGTGGCCCAAAGTCAAAAAGATTCAGTAGCACAATGAGTCAACATCAGTTGCTGTTTCAACCCGTCGCCTTCCATGTGGTGATCATGAGTTAAATAATGGCCGTCCATGCGGAACAGACGTTTAGGCAGAACCTAGCCTTAGTGTTGTAGTGCTTCACTCTGAGGTTGACCAAGTCAATCAATTCTTTAGATGTTTTACCTATTTTCTTATATGGTAACTTGCATAATGAAAAATCTCATCCGCTTCCACAGTGGCCTACACTGTCAGCATGCCAGCGGTGGCTTGAGTCTGATTAGAGGTTAATGCTGCTCTAGCAATCAGTTCCTAAAATGATGGCAATTTACAAACACAGACTTCACATAATTTCCAAAATTGTAAGCAGCACTGATTGTGCTTTCACTGAGCATGCCCCAGGATGGCACCTTTGCTCTTTTCCCAATGTTTACTACTTTCATACTAACAAGCAGATAAATGCTCGGAATTGTGACCTAATAATGTTTGATATCACATTTATGGGGTAATTCATTGAAGGGGTACTCTGGGCATTATATTTTTTTTTTATATTGTTGGTGTTGCATAGAAAATAATAGACATCCTATTCTCACCTAACCATGCACCACTTGGGTAAACTTGTTTTCAAGTCTTCCACTGAACACCCCGGTCACTACTTCTGAGACAGACATCTCTGTAGTGACAGCTAGTGTAGCTCATTATTATCATTGCAGTGCCCCAATCCCTTTAAAACAGTTGCCGATTGTGTGTAATATTATAAGGCGGCTGATCTGCAATGCAATCAGATCTATATTATGTGGGAAACTGTGTGATTTCAGGTAAATTCCATTCACTGACATGCACTGAAGTCTGTTATGCAATTGTTAAAGGTTGCCAGTTATAACTTTCAAAATAGGGGGTGTGAAATAAAATATTTTTGTAATTTACATTTATTTATTTATTATCATGCTTTATAACAAAGCCAAACTTACTTGTATCCTGGTCCAGCTTTTTAGTTTTGTGCTGGTAATTAAAAAAAAGTAAAGACTCGCAGTATGAAGGTGGTATTTATAGCAGAACCACCAGTGGGGCGGAGAGGGGGCATTACAGGGGGTGCATCAGCACGCAGAGGAGGCGCGACCTCTGCGTGCGCCGCATTTATCATTTTTCCGGCAGAAAAATGATACTGAAACCTACGCTAGCTATGAGCTGGCGTAGGTTTTAAAATTTTCGCATGGACAGGCTCCGTGCGCTTGGGATTCATGTAGAAGCAATGCGCCTCTACATAAATCCCGTGAGCTCTGGAGCTGCAGGGACATTTGTAAGCCTGGTGTAAAAAACGGCGGACTTCATAAATGTCCCCCATTGGATACCCAAAATAACGGCCGTTGTTTTGAGTATAAAATAGCAGTTGTTTAACATACTTTGGTGGCCATCATTGGCACATTATTTAAGTTTAGGTTCAATGATGGCCTCTTTCACCTATTTATAAAGATCCATTGAATTTTGTTTAAAAGGACAGTGAACAGACGGCCAAAAAAAAAAAAAAATAATAATAATAATAATCTGTGTGGAAACTACTTAGAATAACAGCCGCTGTTCACTAAATAAGGGACGCCAATAAATGCCCTGAACATTAATTTGCCATATACATTGATTTTTGGGGGGGTTGTTATCATGCTGTAAAATAAAGCTGAACTTACCAGAAATCCAGGTCCAGTCTCCTGAAGGCAGCTATATAACAGCTATACTTACTTTATCCAGGTCCAGTTTCCTGAAGGCTGGTATATAACTGCAATACTTACTGTATCCAGGTCCAGTCTCCTGAAGGCAGCTATATACCAGCTCTACTTACTGTATCCAGGTCTAGTCTGCTGAAGGCAGCTATATACCACTTCTACTTACTGTATCCAGGTCTAGTCTCCTGAAGGCAGCTATATACCAGCTCTGCTTAAGTCCATAAATCCCATGACTACCTTTTCTTTGAGCACTCTTTGGCCTAGGAAACACATAACTTCCTGTTTTTTGACTCTTTGAGAAAAAAAAAACTGTCAGAAAACAGGAAGTGCTGTGTTTTCAATGATAAAAAAAAAAAAAAAAGATGGCCGTTAACTCCGCAAATCAGGCCACAGATGTCCTTACTAGGCAAGCACTGACAATCATTGCCCTTTGGAACTCTTTCATGTCTAACATTTGGTAGACATGAAATCAACAGATTTTTAGAACAGCTCAAGTAGTGAAGTTTCAATTTATTTAGTCCAACCGTTAAAAATACAAGATACAAGTTACACAGAGGCTACAGTAACATGCTGCAACCATCAATACCCAGGAGTGTTCTCCCGTCTTACATGCACTAATGGCCATAATAATCATATCACATCCAGTTTTAAAGGCATTAATCTGTAGGTTACCTCTTTGCATTTCCTTACAGTGGTTCTGAAAGTGAATGGTTAATCTTAGAAACAGAAAAAAATAGTAATACCAAAAATGAATGATGACAGTTTTATCAATTGTTCAGCTCTGTGCTACCATCTATAGAAAGCAAAAGCAATTTACTGAGTCTTTAACACAAAAGCTTGTACTATCTGTACAATGGCCAAGCTATGATAGCTATTATTTTACTTATGCCCTCCCTGTGTCTTTTGAGTCTTTTCTTTTCCTGATTTTTTTTCTTTTTTTTTATAAGGATAAAAATCAATACAAATCTCCTTCCTCCAATGGCTATTGAACGATATCCATGTAGTACTGATACCCTATTAACTTGCAAAAGCAGTACAATTATGCCATGACTGTCAATTTCTAAGGTAAAATAAGAAGTCTGAAATTTATATTGAAATGCAATAGGTAGGTATATATAGTAGGTGTGCGTACAGTGGTTGTCACTTACCTTTATGACTCCTTCATCATTGGCGGTATTTTCTCTTGACAAGTCATAGAAACACAGCTTAGGATTTATTGCCTGCAATGGTTTACTATTGTAAACTATCTATAGAAAAAGACACAGAGGGCGTGATTCATCAAAACTTATGCACAGGGATGCCTCCATGTAGTATTCAGACCCAATTTATGCCTCCATATAGTATTTAGACCCAATCTTAGCACCTCATATAGTTCTCAGGGTTCCTCTATGCTCTCATATAGTAAAAGGCCACCATCTATACCCTAAAATAGTAGATTACCCCCCCTTGTTCCTCCATATAGAAGATAGACCCTTCCCGTGTACACCATATTGTAGTTAGGTCCCTCTGTACCTTCACCCTCCAGCACCATCTCATGTAGATAAGGCTCCTTGTATGTATTGCCCACGCAGCCGCCCCCTTCCCCAGCAGTAATCTCCCTGGTAATCCTCCTGGTTATTAGACACCCTCACTGTGAGTTCACTGGACCTCCAAATTATTTACCCCCTTTTTCAGTTAGCCAGCACATACATCCCATACCCCAACCCCATAAATGTACAAGCATTTCTTAAAATGTTTTTTTGACAGACATAGACCCACTAATCCCCCATATTCTGCTTTGTTTGATAACCTGTTGCCCTTGGTTACAGCATGCAAGGCATCCACTATATTGGGGTCACTCATGCTCAGTTCAATTTCAGTCACATGATCTATCCCATTAGTACTGGCAGTTGGTTTTCACTTCACATGCAAGCAAGGGGGATTGTGGGTCACAGGAGGAAGCAAGAAGTAATCAGATAGAAAAGGAAAATGGTAGAGGGATGCAAGCTATTTGTTCTCCTGTACACATAAGTATGTGCTACACATCTGATTTTACCTTCTTGCTTTGTGTCCTCTTTAACCTGACACAGGGATAGAACGGCGCCATCACGGGGAAGCATACCCCCTGTGTGCTGCCCTTAGTTTTATATAGACCCCTGTGTGCTCCCCCAGTTGTATATAGCCCCTATGTGCTCCCCCATTAGTATATAGCCCCCCGTGTGCAACCCCAGTTCTATATAGACCCCCTGTGTGCTGTCCCAGTTGTATATAGACTCCCTGTGTGCTCCCCTAGTAGTATACAGTGTTAGGGTATTCTGTGGATGGGAAAGTTAGTACTGCATTTCGAACTCTATATCTCACTCTGTGTTTTTATCATTGCAAACCTTAGCTAAAGGTTTATGTAAAGGCCCTATTCAACGGGCCCGATCAACAGTGTAAATGAGCGCCGATCTGCTAGATCAGTGCTCATTTACTGGGCTTATTCCATGGCCCGATGATCGTTTTGCAAGGGCTGCAGGGACATTGTTACCAATATCCTTGCAGCCCTTGCAGCATACATTACCTAGCAGGGCTTCTCCCCTGCTCTGTCTTCCTCCTTGGGTCCTGTGTGCAGCATTACCTCCAAAGCGGCCTGACTGAGCTGTCAGACCGCTCAGCCAATCACTGGCCACGACGGTCCCAGCCAGTGATTGGCTGAGCGGTCTGACAGCTCAGTCCAGCAGCACCGAAGCTGATGCTGCGCCGTGGGACCCGGGGAGGAAGATGGAGCGGAGGAGAAGCCCTGCTAGGTAATGTATGCTGCTTCTTAAATCATTGGTCGCCCATCGCGCACCACTATTCCACAAAGCGATGCGCGGTGGGTGACCGATGATTTTAACTTTGGGCCTAAATAAACGATCAGTCGATGAGACGATCATCAGCTGATCGTTTTCTCTATTCCACCGAGCGATAATGGGCCGAATCGGGCCGATTCGGCCGATTATCACCTTGTGGAATAGGCCCCTAAGTAAGACTTAATGGTGTACACGCCAAAGCACATGTCTTCTTCTGCTTGTCACCAGTTAGTAATTGACTTGTTATCCAATCCCTGTTACCTAAAACTGTTGCTTTCTTCTCTGCCCATGTTGACTCTATCAATGAGAAACCTCTAGGAAGTCTATAAGTTGAGGTGGAGTGGGCCATGTGTTCAATTCAGCTATTGTGGTTAAAGTAGTGCATGCTGATCCTGATTCTCAAGCGTTCCTGCATGATAGCAATGTTGAGCTAGTACTCCTCGGGTTAGGCTACCCAATTTGTACCATCACACTACAGGCACAAAGGGACTATTTAGCAGGGACATATTGGCATTTAGGGAGGCCATACACCACTCCGAGTCCCCTAATAAGTACCACAGCGGTACCTTAACACCTGCCCCTGCAAGAGCTAGCACCCCTGGGTTACAACTTATCTGCAGAGACTAACTGGTCTAAACCGGATCCTTCTCTTTAGCTAAATTTAAAGCAGGGCTACGGAATCTCCACCCACACACTCAAACAATTTCTATGTTTTATATATGAATCTGTATTTTGGGATGTGGCCCTTTCTTACAAGTATCTACAAAATCTGACAGTAGATGTCAGCAAAGTAGCGGCTTTACAATGCTTACATATGTAGTAATAGGGTGTACAGTCTGCAAACCCCTATTCTTTCTCTGCCACTACAGTTTTTCCTTACCAGAGACTTATTTATTGTAACAAAGAGGTGTTAGGACTGGTCGCTCAGACAGACAAGATAGCGGACACAGACAGTGGACCCTAAACTGAACCCCGCCCACTGTCCCTGCCTACTTGCCTAATATGCCTAATATGTCCTAGGTGACAGCGAGCAACTGGGCGGCAAGCTCTGCACTGGCTAGGTGGAACACAAAACAAAACAAACACAATAAAGAAGAGTCGACAGTCCGGGTCACAACAATCGGGCAGCGCAGTACAAATCACAATCCAATAAGCAAAGTCAATAAACAGGCAATATGGTCAGGGGCAGGCAGCTAGCAGGGATGGCAAATTCAAGGCAAAAAGGTCAGAATAAACACAGAGAGAAAAGCAGAAACAGGCAGAGACAAGCTCAATATCCGTCAGTGAGAGGCAGGCTGGCACACACTATATAGGGGACCAGAGGTCCAGTGCAGGAGCTGATTGGACCAGACCCCTAATCCCCTCAGAACACCTGGGGCAAGAGCAACCTGACTGGCAGGGAGAACAGTCTATCAGACTAGCTAACCAGCATCAGAGTTAACTCCGAAGTAGCCAAAAGTATCTCAGGCAAAGCAGGTGTGGCTGAACACATCCAGAAGGAAATAGAGCAGTGTTCAGACAGGGCCCAGGACACTGCACCAACCAGTGGCGGATTAAATGTACCCTGGGCCCCGGGCTGTCCACCCAACCTGCCCCCCCCAGTCAATTCGCCCACATTATAATCTGCTACTGCCCCCCCCCCCACTGTCCCCAATAAACACTGCCTGCCTGCCTCCCCTCCCTGCTGGCCCCAATAAACATAATGTTTGGTCCCTTGCTGCTACCCCCAGTAAGCATTGCCCACCCCACCTCCACTGCCCCCAATAAACATATCGCCACCTCACCTGGTCCCCTGATGTTGTCCCCCCCCTCAAGGTCACAGCAGCACAGAGGATGTCAGGAGAGGAGGGTGCTGATCTTATAGGAGAGGTCCAAGCAGCACAGAGGATGTCAGGAGAAGAGGGTGCTGATCTTATAGGAGAGGTCCGAGCAGCACAGAGGATGTCAGGAGAGGAGGGTGCTGATCTATAGGGGAGGTCCCAGCAGCACAGAGGATGTCAGGAGAGGAGGGTGCTAATCCTATAGGAGATAGTCCCCCTTTATAGATGGTCTCCCTCTTTCCCCCTCTATAGATGGTCCCCCTCTTTCCCCCTCTATAGATGGTCCCCCTCTTTCTCCCCTTATAGATGGTCCCCCTCTTTCCCCCCTTATAGATGGTCCCCCTCTTCCCCCCTTATAGATGGTCCCCCTCTCCCCCCTTATAGATGGTCTCCCTCTTTCCCCCTCTATAGATGGTCCCCCTCTTTATCCCCTTATAGATGGTCCCCCTCTTTCCCCCCTTATAGATGGTCCCCCTCTTCCCCCCTTATAGATGGTCCCCCTCTCCCCCCTTATAGATGGTCTCCCTCTTTCCCCCTCTATAGATGGTCCCCCTCTTTCCCCCCTTATAGATGGTCCCCCTCTATCCCCCTTATAGATGGTCCCCCTCTCCCCCCTTATAGATGGTCTCCCTCTTTCCCCCTCTATAGATGGTCCCCCTCTTTCCCCCCTTATAGATGGTCCCCCTCTTTCCCCCTTTATAGATGGTCCACCTCTTTCCCCCCTTATAGATGGTCCCCCTCTTTCCCCCTCTATAGAAGGTCCCCCTCTTTCCCTCTTTATACATGGTCCCCCTCTTTCCCCCCTTATAGATGGTCCCCCTCTTTCCCCCTCTATAGATGGTCCCCCTCTTTCCCCCTCTATAGATGGTCCCCCTCTTTCCCCCTCTATAGATGGTCCCCCTCTTTCCCCCTCTATAGATGGTCCCCCTCTTTCCCCCTCTATAGATGGTCCCCCTCTTTCCCCCTCTATAGATGGTCCCCCTCTTATAGATGGTCCCCCTCTTTCCCCTTTATAGATGTTCCCCCTCTTTTCCCCTTTATAGATGGTCCCCCTCTTCCCCCCCTTTATAGATGGTCCCCCTCTTCCCCCCCTTTATAGATGGTCCCCCTCTTTCCCTCTTTATAGCTGGTCCCCCTCTTTCCCTCTTTATAGCTGGTCCCCCTCTTTCCCCCCTTATAGATGGTCCCCCTCTTCCCTCTCCCCCCTTATAGCTGGTCCTCCTTTCCCCCCTTATAGATGGTCCCCCTCTCCCCCCTCCCTTATAGCTGGTCCTCCTTTCCCCCCTTATAGATGGTCCCCCTCTCCCCCCTCCCTTATAGATGGTCCCCCTCTTTCCTCCCCTTATAGCTGGTCCTCCTTTCCCCCCTCTATAGATGGTCCCCCTCTCCCCCCTCCCTTATAGATGGTCCCCCTCTCCCCCCTCCCTTTATAGATGGTCCCCCTCTTTCCCCCCCCCCCTTATAGCTGGTCCCCCTCTTTCCCCCCCTTATAGCTGGTCCCCCTCTTCCCTCTCCCCCCCCCCCTTATAGCTGGTCCCCCTCTCCGCCCACCCCTCCCCCCCAGTGAGTAAATAACACAAAAATAACTAAATATAACTCACCTACCCTGCGTTCCCCCGTCGATCCTCTCTCCGTCTGATGCGCGGCTGCCGGGGGTGTCCCGTCCTCTCCCCGGCAGCGCGCGCATCACACAGCTCCTAGTGCCGCCTGGGCCCTGACTTCCGGTACGTGCTCTCCCAGTACCGGAAGTCAGGGCCCCAGGCGGCACTAGGAGCTGTGTGATGCGCGCGCTGCCGGGGAGAGGACGGGACACCCCCGGCAGCCGCGCATCAGACGGAGGCAGCCGGAGACTCTTGTGACCGCAAGCGAAACAATGCTTGCGGTCACAAGAGTGCAGTGGCGAGGGGGCCTCCCGGGCGGCATTATAATGTGGGCGGCAAGGCATGGGGCCCCCCGGAGCCTCGGGCCCCGGGCGGCCGCCCAAACCGCCTACATTATAATCCGCCACTGGCACCAATATACAAAAATACTGAATAACAGCGCCATCTTGGCCGCACAGCCCAAACCAAGGGGCGCACGGAACCCAGCACAGGCACATTCATGACAACAGGCAGGTGTAACTCTTCCCGATCTGCAGGAAGGCATTGGTAGAGTTAAAGCGACTCCGTACTGACTATCTTCCCTCCCCAAACCACTTGTACCGTCAGATAGCTGCTTTTAATACAAGTTCTGTCCTGGGGTCCGTTCGGCAGGTGATGCAGTTATTGAAAAACAACTTTTGAACTTGCAGCCCTGTGTCAAATTGGCGTGACCTAGATTGTGTATGCCCTAGGCTTGCACCAATAAATAAATAAATAAATAAATAAAATCTGGATTAGTAATGAAGCTTGTACATATCTTCTGAGTCTTTTACATTTAATATGTTGCTAAATGAAACTGCTGACTGCGAAGTGTCTACACTGAACAGGTTAATCCCATTATTCCCAATTATTTTCTAGGAGTCCCCAGAGAGCAGCCATCCAAGTATTAGAATGTATAATCCTGTATCACAGCTGGAAATCTTCACTAGGATCCATTAGAGGAAATTTTCCACTAATACAATCGCTGAATTATTCATTTTTCTATATCTGCCACAGGGCATTTTCTTGCATGTAAACAGCATATGAAAATGTCTGTTAATGACATCAGTCGCCATCAGCCAATCGTCACGCTTCTTCCAGGTTTTTCCTTTGTAACATATGATGTGAACTGTCTAAAGTAACTGCATTTCAACAGATGTAGTCCCTCAAGGGCTTACCTGCAGACATTTGCGCTACCAGTAAGCGGCTAAATGTTATTTTGTTTGCAAAACTATCATATTCCGTATTTAAAGGGAAAGTGAAGTCTAAAAATAAAATCGTTCTTTATAGAAAAGAAGAGCAAAGTCAGTCTTTTCCATGGTTGCAAGGTGAACAGAGAGGGATCTGAGCTCTGCTGGAGTAAGACATAGAACCCAGAACGGGAATTGATGGTTGCTTAGCTGAGTTTTAAATATTCATATTCCTTTGAAGTTTCAAAATTTCAGAACTTGCTGAAAGTCAGAGCTACCTTGTGCTAAATATGAGACAAAATAGCAATTAAATCTTACTGATGAGTTATACCGAAAAGATATTTTGTTCTGGAGCGATGCAAATTGCCATCAGAAAATCTCATTAAATTAGGGGGAAAAAAGACAAAATCCTTCACCTGTAATCAGTGTTGCGAGTTTGATGGCGTAAAAGGGAAAATACACAGTTGTACCGCCGCCTTTTCTAACAGCCATAAAGGTGCTATGACTTATTAAAACATATTCATGTTCAGGCTCTTCTTGTCGCTGTTAATGAAGCGCTACAAATGGGGCAAATTTGTGGTATACCCAAATGTCGGAGCAAATCAGCCGAACTGGTTTTGAGCATTTTATTTACGGATTGTATTAAAAGGAAAAAGTATGACACCGGCTTATCCAGCGTTAGTTACACACTTTAGGGGAGAAAGGATATGCAAAATAGCTCTCACACCTCTTGAGCAAAGAGATGTCCCTTCAAGTCAAGTTTTGCTGAGTCAAGGAGCCTTGGAAAACTGACTGGTGATTATACGCCAAGCCAAGCTGAAAGATTTTCCATCTGCATACAGCTGTTTTGGGGGGGTTGCCCCTCATCAGTGCAGAGCAGGGTGTTGGCTGGCTAGTGAGAGGTCTATCGACTTGGGTCAAAGGTGTAGTAACACTACTTAAGGAGAGCCCGTCATTAAGACGTGTGGAGACTTACAGACCATTGCTGCTCCACTGAGAATTCTGGGAGGAAAGGATATGTAAAATAGATCTCACACCGCTTGAGCAAAGAGATGTCCCTTCAAGTCAAGTCTCACTCAGTCAAGGAGCCATTAGGAAACAATAAGAGAAGAATATTAGGCCTGGTTATGCTTAGGACACACAAAGGGGAGTTGACCAAAAAGTCAGTTTTGATGTGGGAATAAATAAACTTAGAAGAGCACATACTGAATGGGTCCAGGTATCGCTGACCTCACAGATTTAAAGAGACTCTGTCAGGTTTCTGCTGTCCTATCTAAGGGTAGTATAAGCTAGTGACAGAGAAGCTAAACAAAATGTTGTATTACTTACCTTGTTCTGTGCAGCTGATCCAGAGATATCCTGCTGAATAACATGGACAAAAAGTAGTCCTCTCCATTGTGTTCTTGTGCTCAGTAGTGCTGGATATTCATGAGAAGAAAAAAACTCTCTCCACCAGCTGTTATCTATCCATGCTGTGTATAGGCAGCAAACTGTCAATCAGCAGCTGGAGGGCAGGGAGAGGGGTGTGGCAAGAGTCCTATTCTCCTGCATATTAGGAGAACGGCTGAATACAATGATGTAAGTAATACACCGATCTGTTCAGCACTTCTGTCACTAGTGTATGCTGCCCTCATTTAAGGTAGAAAAAACCTAGTGACAGATTCCCTTTAATGAGTAAATACTGAATCCTATGGTAAAACTTGGAATAGGACCACACCATTCCATGGTCACTAGTGATGAGCGAATACTGTTCGATCGAATAGATATTCGATCGACTAGTGAGATATTCGAATATTCTATATTAGTACGAATATCCCACAAATATTCAATAAATATTCGATAAGCGTTCAAATCCCCCAGCTTCCGGTTTCATCCTGCAAATGGTCAAATAGATGTTTTTTAGTAATCGAATACTTGTCCCCATAGACTTAAATGGGATCGAATACGATCGAATTCGATCGAATATTCGAATATTCGTGGGATATTCGTACGGATATCGAATATTCGAAAATATCACTATTCGCTCATCAGTAATGGTCACTATTAGCAGCAAATTATTTTTTGACAACTAAAGCTTATGATGAGCAAACTTGTTGAACGTTCGCAGTCATGCAAACCTGAACACTCAGTAGTTCTTGGGAGTCCTGGAAAACATGGATATTGCCATAGACTGTATCTATGTTTTCCTTGCAGTCCTAAGGCTGCATCCAACTTTTCCAGCTACCAGAAATCAAAAACTGAGCACTCGGGGACAGTAGAAGTAGGACAAAGCTGTTAAAGGAAATGGAGGGATTACAAATTATTCTTTATTCCAATAGCAAAAAAGGCTGGACAGTTCCTTAAAACATTGTGAGGGAATCGCCAATAAATAGACAATTATTTTGGAGCCTTAAGGTACTCAGAGGCATTTAACATGGGATAGGATGGGTAGTGTGTCAACAGGAAATTCTTAAAACCCCTTCAGGACGGATCCACATAGTGCCTTAAGGACCAGAGACGATTTTTTAAAAAAATCTGACCTATCTCACTTTATGCAGTTTCAGCTCTGTGATGCTATAACTTATCCTTGCGATTCTGAGATTGCTTTCTCGTGACATACTTGTACTTCAGGTTTGTGGTAAATTTTAGTTGCAGGGTTTGGGGGGGGGCCCTTGGGGTTTGGTCCTGTGACATTGGGGTTTCAGGGCCATTCCGTGCCCCCCTTTCACTGACCGGCACATTGTTGTTTGGTTAGGGACTCGTGTATCAGAGACCTGCACGTGGTACATGAGGCAATATGGTTTGATCAAATTATATACTAACTTCTGATTTTGGTGTTTAATGTAGCTGATAGGCTTTCGTATCAACCATGGGTGCGATGTGCAGCCATTTCTGTTTCTCCAGGCTTGTGCTGATATCCATCAATTTTCTTGTGACAAATGCCCTCATTTCTTGAAAACATAAGTAAAATTAGCATCTTTAAAACTTAGAATTTTCTGTGGTCACCATATGGGTTTATTTGTGTGATCATTTTACTGTCAGTGTCATTACGCACACAGTGATACTAATTATATGCACTCCCCCACCTAAATTTATTATTGCATTGGGGGATATGTGTTTTGTGCTTTATTTATTTATATTTTTATTTGTGTGTGTGTGTTTTTACATTTCCACCATGGAAACTTCTTTCTCTGATTGCCTGATGACAGGCAGATAACATTGTAATTACATTGCATTGTAATATAACTGTCATAGGAAAAGCTGAGCCTGATCAGCCATTATAGCTGTGACACAGGAGGCCTGCAACCATCGGGGCTGCACAGTCGCTTTGCACAGCCTCAATGTGAACAAAGGGACAATTCTTCCTCTATTTTGCACCATAACATAGGAGCTGCGATCGGACTGATTGCAGCACCTGTAGAGTTAACTGCTGCAATCTGGGCTTTGCCTGGGTCTTGGCATATGTGGTGGGTGCCCAGCTATCGCTGACAGCACAGACCTGCATGCACCGGCTTTTGCGCCTGTTTAAACTCAGGACATAAGAGTATGACCTTGAACAGTAATACACTGCAAAAAAGGACTTACAGTTAGGTCTTGGAGCCTGAAGGGGTTAATGTAAATAAACATCAGAAAGCAGTAATAGAGGATGCCCAGGGGCACAGAGGTAAGAAAAAAAAAAAGATAGGAGGAAGCAATTAAAGGAAAGGGAGGGATTAAAATTATGCTTTATCCCAATAGCAAAGAAGGGATCACTTTAAAACTTGATGGGGGAGTTACTCCTAAGTAGACATCTGCTTTAGAACCAACACTAATGGGGTGGGGGTCCTAATTTTTGTTATTATCTCCTCTTTATTATACATCAATGTCCTGTCGGGATTTCTTTTCTTTGGTTCTCTATTGCCTTGTCATTACAGATGCTGAAGCTGCTCTGTTACTTATATTTTATTCTGCAAGGAATCCGTAATGGCCGTTTTCTTGCTTTCCTCTTCTTCTTATTCAGAGTCTAAAGATGGTTTCATAAATTCTCCGGAGCACCAGATTTGATTGAAAGTGGTTTAAGCTTTTGCTTTCTATTATTTTTTCTTTCCATATTATAATTTAATATTTTGCTAAGCCATTCATTTAGAAAAAAACAAAAAACAAAACAAAATGACAAATCCTATAGCGAACAGTAAAACAAATGTAAGAAAGTTTCACTTGTTTACATTAAAATATTAGTATTTATTATTATTATTATTATCATTATTATTATTATTATTATTATTATTATTATTATTATTTATTACACAAATGTCTGGAAATCAACAAATCTAAAAAAACACTATGGGGAGATTTATCAAACTGGTGTAAAGTAAAATTGTCTTAGTTGCCCCTAGCAACAAATCAGATTCCACCTTTTATTTTCCAAAGAGTCTGTGAGCAATGAGAGGTGGAATGTGATTGGTTGCTTGGGGCAACTGAGACAGTTTCACTTTACATCATGTCTGATAAATCTCCCCCTATATGTCCCCCTATAGCTACAACTTTTGAGTTTGTGATATAATTCCCCAAGTTGAATAAATAAATAAATAAATAAAATAAACTATTTCATTTTACCATCACCATTATGACCATTTCATTTTTACTACATGGTTAATCCCTTCAAGACCGTTTTCGTCATTCACGGTGCAGGAACAATAATTTAATATTTTAATAGATGGGACAACTCTGCACGCTACGCTATTTTATTTAATATTTTTAGTTTTATAATGGGCAAGGGGGTATTTTAAACCTTTATTGGGAGGGGGGTTTATAAGGGTTTTTTTTTTAAATACTTTAAAAAACTTTTTTTATTACTTTTTTTAAACACTTTTTTTCACTGTAAAACATGCAATCATTAGATTGCATATACTGATCTATTGCTTAATAGGTGAAACTAGTGTATAAGTATGCTACCTATAGTATCTTCAATATCTTCATATCTACAATATGCTCTTTGGTGTACTGGGGCTATGACTTTAACTTTTGTTGCACCTCTTGGCCTAACTTGTCTCCTCCCATTCTCTATCCATATTTGACAAAAAGGAGGAAATGGGATGGTTTCAGGCAAACACGGTGCACCAAGAGGTAATCCAGATGCTAAAGGTATCATTCCTTCCACTCTAGACTCCCCTATTCAACAATAGAAGTGTTTTTTTTTTGTTTTGTTTGTTTTTTATCATAAAATCTGGTGGTTGACTCCCTTCATTTCTTCATAAGGCTGTATTCGCACACCATCAAAATGATGAATGTTTGTAGTGGATGGCCACTTTCAAAGGCAACAACAGCTGGGTGCACCTGGGTTATCTCAGTCTCCACCGATATAGTCCAACAACAAACCACCCCGCTAAATAGCAGACTTCTTCAGAGAAACTTTTTTACTTTTTCATTTAGCAATTCACAAAGATACAATTTATATCATCCAAGGTGGTCATACAGCTGACTTCCTTAGCTGGAGATCAATCTTTTACTCCTCCTGTAGATAATGATTAGACATGAGCGAACCAGGTTCGGGTTTGAGTCAATCCGAACCCGAACGTTCGGCATTTGATTAGCTGGGGCTGCTGAACTTGGATAAAGCTCTAAGGTTGTCTGGAAAACATGGATACAGCCAATGACTATATCCATGATTTCCACATAGCCTTAGGGCTTTATCCAACTTCAGCAGCCACCGCTAATCAAATGCCGAAAGTTCAGGTTTGGATTGACTCGAGCTGCTCCAGGTTCCCTCATCTCTAATAATGATCTTCCTTCATAACCAATGACTGGCAAGGTGTGCAATCACGCAGATGATTGGACGTTTCAGGAGACAGCGCTCCCTTCCTCATGCATACCGCAGTGCATACTCCTACCACCATAGTACCTCAATTCTTGCGATACTTGTTTACTAAAAACAGAACAAACAGTAACACATCATTACTTTACAATTACAGTATACTTTACACATCTTGTAGTATTACACCATCTGTAGCGAATGAAAAGAATAGAACATTCACAGAAATACATTAGAATTAAATGTTTCATTCATCCCATTGGGATTGAGTGTATTTAGACATTGTATCCAGAAGACTTTGTCTTCTGATTAATTTAACCCTTATTTGTTCCGAATCGTCTTCCTCTATTTGCTCTAATACCATCCATTTTAATTCGCTGACCACGTTCAAAAAAAAGTTTAGTCACTCCTGTTTCTCCAATCTTACTATCTTCTTGTTTCTTAGCATAATTTCTTATTGATGTCTTGTGTTCATTTATACAGATTTTCACGGGTCTAGAAGTCTGGCCGTCATACGCTTTACCGCATGGCCACTAAAGGACGGCCATCATGTAAGTACAATTAAGGGCAGTTATTTCAAAACAATGGCCATTGTTTTAACATAACTGCTGTTATTTGCAATTACATGATGGCCGTCCACTAAAAACTGTTATTGTTTTGATGGTGTGTGAACATGGTGCTAAAGCAAACATGTTGCCTGTTGCTTTCTTTCTGCCAGTGTTTGCTAAGCTCATCCCTCAAAGTCAGGGAGTTAAAGGGAAACTGTCACCCGGAACAGAGCCTGCCCGACTCCCTTGGTAGGGCCCCTGATACTTCCTCTTGCCAGTCCCATCACCAGGGCACTTGAGTGACAGATTCCCTTTAAGTTGCCTTGCTGGAAGATACTTTTGGTAAGTTTTTCGGACCTCATGTTCCAAAGTTCTGTGTCCATCTCAAGTCCTGGCCAAAATTACACATTTTTTTTTTCTTTAGGCTAGGTTCACACTGCGTTTTCAGCATCCGTTTAACAGGTCCGTTTTTTTTTTTTTAATAATGGAAGTCAATGGAAAAACGTATCAAAAACAGATGCATACAAATGTATCCGTTTTTTAAAATCTGTTTTATGCAAAAAACGGATCCGTTAAACGGATGCTGAAAGCACAGTGTGAACCTAGCCTAACCAGGCAACCCCTCAGTATTTCATTACAAAATATATTCTTGAAGATGCACAGTGACCTCCAGTATAACTTCCATATTTTCTCTAATATAGTTTTACTTTCTGTTTGACACTTCTGTTACCATCTCATACAAATCCCTGTATTTTACAGCTTCTGTCTTCAGTCGCTAGAACAACCACCATGTCTTTGGAGGTTATAATGTTGCCAAACACTTTATTTTTATCCTGTTCAAATATAATGATGTTTTTCACTGAAGATAGGTTCTGTAATTTAATGTCCTACATATATCACAGGAAAATGGTTTTCCAGATAAGCAGGAGTGGCAGCAAATTAAACAGGAGCTTCTGATCTGTCTGTCTTCCAATGCTGTTGCATGACGGGAATAAGGGATGCTTTGAAATTGAGGAATGGTTGCATATTGGCAACTGTAATGCAAGTACTGTGCTGCAGAGATAAATGTCATTGAATTCCACCTTCCTAGACAGAAAGTGTTGGCAAAAAAAGCAACTATAAGCAACTGCATTACTAAGATACAATTTTCACCTTTTTGATGTGCTTTCCTTTAACTTTAAGATGGCAAAGTTTTAATTGTTATGGAAAATTTGAAATAATATTTATAAAATTGTCATTATACTATAGAGTGAAGCATTCTAAAAAAAGACAAAAAAAAATAAGTTTGCTCTCATTTATCATTGTACATCTTTATCTATCTATAAATCGATTGATCTATCGATCTGTCTTTATATCTTCCTGGTTTCTGACTTTCATAATTAGATTTGGAGCAGACATGACACAGTCCTTTCATCTCGCACAAAGCCAGGTTCCTTGCTATATGACTTTCACGAGAGAATCTATAAAACATTGCTCTCTGTCTTTTTTTGAAAGTGAAAGTGACAGCAGGGTTATGCATATATCCATGCTGCCAGTTCCCCGTTGCTGATCACATGAGCAGTGTATACTGTACATACATTCAGTGCTGCTGTGTCATCAGTGCTGCATGATGTCAGTGTAAGGCTATGTTCACACAACATCAAAAATAAAGAAAGGGCGCCCGATTTTGATATTTAAAAAATGTCAGTTTTTGCCGCGATGTAACTGACTGCAAAGGGAATGCATTGAAGTCAATAGGACGTCCAATACACACAATGCACTGAATAATGGACGTTTTTACCGCGAATGGCAAAATAATGATCATGATCGTTATTTTTGGACGTCTTTTGCAAACAGCCAAATTAGTTGTGCTAACGCAGTTTTTCTTTTCTCACTGTTCTTTCTTCATTTTTACTTTACTTTACAGTTAAGCCGCACCCATAGGCCAGTTAGTAACCCCAAACTAGAATAATGTACAAACAGCCGTTATTGCCAGACAGCTAAATGACGTCCGTTATTTTAGACTCAAAATGACAATGATAGCTCCTGTCCCGTTGCTGTATCTGCAGGTCGCCAGCCACCTCCTCCAGCTGTCAATCTGGTGGGAGGAGTCTGAACACAGCGGTCTGAGAGCGGGGGTGGGGGTAGAGATGACAGTGTCACAGACCACGGTGTTTTTTAGCAACATGTCGGAAACCCACAGCCGCACTGAAGATGTGTATTTACTGCTTGTGTGATTGGCCAAAAAGTAAACGACTGATGCGCTCCAAATATCCGTGAGGAACTAGTAAAAATGTATTCATTTATCAAAAAACAGCAAGCGACATTTCAGACGCTTCATTGGGGTCCTTACTCAAGCAAGTGAAAGGACCCTTTTAAAAGGTCTGAAACATGGCTTGCTGTTTCTTGATGAATGAATAAATTTTCAATTGTTCTTAATGGACATTTAGAGTGCATCAGTCATTAAAGGGGTTATCCAGTGCTACAAAAACATGGCCACTTTCTTTCAGAGACAACACGACTCTTGTCTCCAGTTCAGGTGTGGTTTGCAGTTAAGCTCCATACACTTCAATGGAACAGAGCAGCAAAACCCTGCCCAAGCTGGAGACAAGAGTGGGGCTGTCTCTGGAAGAAAGTGGCCATGTTTTTGTATCGCTGGATAACCCCTTTAACTCTTTGCACTAGTTGAACTTCAGGTGGAACTGTTGTGCATCCCGGTTTCACCAAGGATGCTGCAAGTCATTCTCTCTTTCTCTCTTTATTTAAGAAAAACTGGCGGGGGGGGGGGGGGCGTTGAGTAAGCATGCTTAGTGCTCGTTTAAGCACTGTTGTGCTCAATGCTGAACCGATCACCTTGTGGTGCTTGGGTAAAGGTGGCTATACACCTTTAAGAACTGACGCCCGATCATATGGAAAAAGAAATTGTATCAATGCATTTGTACTGACCCACAGAATAAAAATAAGATGTTATTTATACAACACAACAAAAAATTTAGGGGAAAAAAACTGCATTATTGCTCTTTTCTGTATTTTTCCCCAGAAAAAAAAAATACAAAAAATGTAATTATATAATGCGCATACCGAAAAATGGATCCTATAAAAAATACAAGTTGTCCCGTAAAATAAAAGGCCTCTTACTGCCACACTTAAGTAAAAATTAAAGAGTAGTGACTGATGGAGCGGCCGGTCTCTGAGAAGATCAGCCTGGCAAGTTCTGATGGGGGCGCATCTGAGCGTGCCTGCATCAGAACTCCTCACAGCACACTATGAAGGGTACGGCCGCTTCATAGTGCACTGACATGGGTTTCTACCGCCGCTATTCACTGAATGTCAGTTCTTTGCGCCGCAGCGAGGGATCCCGGCCGGAGCGTATACTATGTGTATACACTCCAGCCGGGATTCCATAGAAGGCTGGGCAATGTATCTTTCCGTAAAAAGTACGGCCGTTGTTGCCGATTGCAACAACGGCCGTACTTTTAGGAAAAGATATGTTGTGTGAACATAGCCTTAATGTGACTAAAGCACGAGTTAGTGAGATAAAACCCTGTATCTAGTAAAAATACATTTCAGCTATATGGCATTGAAATTTGGTGTTAAACATCTGGTTTTGAGATTCTCTAATGCGTTTGAGTCAATACTGTAATACTCATGTCTTTACAGAACATACTTACAGAGAGATTAAATTGTTAATTCAGGATCCAAAGACAATCCTTTACATTTGTACTCTATGTTATTAAAGGATTTACTGTCTTCAGAATAAATCCAGAATACTTCCAAGTAGTAAAGCCTCAGGTGGGAATTTTAGCTCCACACTGAAACATGATGTTTAGACGGCATGTTATTCTCAACTCTCACTAGTCACACAGGCAAACTATAAATATAATCTTGGTGGTGATCAATCTTGGGGATCATTAGCTCATGGCGACCACCATCTTCTGAATGTGAGATGGTTGAGTCCCAAAACAATAGCCTAGACCACCTAGCTATAAATTTTGCAGCTTCCCTAGCTGTCCCTTTTGAGACTCTCTCATACTCTGTCCTCCTGGCTGTAGCCCCCATAAGCCTAGCACTGTCTGTGTTTCACACTGGAAGCTCAACACTTACTCTATGAGCTTTCCCATGTGGTTCCTGAACTTAAAGGGGTTATCCAGGCTTACTAAAATATCTTCCAGAAACAGCACCGCTATTGTGCTTAGTTTGGGTAGGTTTTTGCAGCTCAATTCCATTAAAGTGAATAGAGCTGAATTGTAATACCACACATAACCTGATGACGGGGTGGTACTATTTATTTATTTTTTTCTTTAAGAAGGTTGCTGTGTTTTTGATAATCCGAGATAACCCCTTTAATAAGCTCCAGACTGGAGCGGAACAGGCAGACTAGAAGCCATCTCTTTGTACAAAGCTCCACATTTTCCACCCCAGTACCATAACATAGAATCTTGAGTGAAAAGGGGCAAACTGTGATGGCTAGTTGACCAGGTCAGTGCATGACCAAAATGCCATAACTTTCTCATTTGAAGAAATTTTACACAATAAAATCAATTATCTGTGTAGATAATATGGGACTAGGCGCACACAAAATCGAGCATGCTGTGCTGTAAAACACCAGTAAGTATTCTTACATAATGGCCCTTTTAGAAGACGAGAGGTCAGGACAATAAGTCTCTTTTGATGTTTAATATTGAAAGACTCTTTGCAAAGCATTATGGGCTGGTGCTGAGTTAATTGGAATCTCGCATGAACAAAGTTGAGTTTCTTTATTGGGTCCATTCACTGTCTGACCCTAACTATACTTCCTTCAAACCATCCATTCATCTCACCAGACCTTGCTGATGGCAAGGCAGAAAAAGCGAGGTCCCTTCTTTGTTGAGGCTGCTCCCGGGAGGATTATGGGCAATTCCACACTATGAATTTCAAGACCTACAGGCATTAACAAGAATGCTTCTGAAGCTTGGAATGTTTTTTTTTTTTTTTTTCCCGGTATAATATCTGTGGTGTAGCTTTGTACAAAGTACAAAAATACAACATTCATAGGGGTCGTGGAATGCAAGAAATGTAGTTTTTATTATTGACTTAAGGTTGATCTGAAGCAATGCCTTCCCTCTTATTATCATTATAAATCATAACATCAAAAAGAGTAAAATATAAACTTTTACATTAAGAAATGTAAATGAAACACTGAAAATCATTAGTTTGAGTAAATCATTAATGATTAGTCTAAAAGGCAATATGTTAATACTCTTCCTGGAAATGAGCACCAAGCTAGCTCCAGGTAAAAATGTAAATTGAATTCTAATGGATATACGGGATTTGTAAAAGTAAGTTTTTGTTTATTCTTTATGTTTGTTTTTTTAACACGTATTTATATTTGGCTGGGGGGCCAGCATGGAAAAAAAAAACCTATGAGCCTTAAAAAAGTATGTATAACCCTTAAACTTTCCAACATTTTTTACGTTATACTATCTTGCCTGAATTTATGTTATTTGGATTTCATGTGATAGACCAACATAAAGCAAGTAATTGTGACTTGTAAAGGAATTGATTCAAGGTTTTTAAAAAATTTAGACATATTACATTTTACATTTTATCCCCTGGCCCACCCACTCCCACCCAACGTGGACAGAGAGAGAACACGTTTGGCTTGTTATTAGAGCAATTGGTACTATGTAATATCCTTTGAATAAAAATTGTTATAAAGGGAAAAAAATAAAAAATAAAAAATAAAAATCTGGTGGTGTAGGGTGGGCATTTCAGTTCAGTCCCCTGGACTCTGATTTCCCTAAATAAAATCCAGTGTCACCAATCACATTCAGAAGTCACCTAAAAAGAATCCCTCTGTGTGTAATTTTATTCTCAGCATTAGAACTGTACACCTCTTTTTTTTTTTTACCATGACCCGTAGTTTTAAATATTACCACCTTGGTGTGGAAAAAAAAAACTATATTTATGATCAATGTATTTGTTTATTTAAAATTTCTGATTATGTTGTTTACTATGCAGAATTAGTAACAATATATTTACAGAGATCAGATCCCCGTCCCACACACACACACTTTTTAAGTCTCTCTAGGGGATTAGCAGCCATCAAATTGCTTATATTGGTCAATGCTTTTACACAGTTTTGATCAGTGATATCTGTGGTCTGCATATAGAGTGCCTGAGACAGACTCTAGATTGCAATTACCCATCAGACAGGACAACGGTCTCTGGCGCACGCGGGGGGGGGGGGGGGGGGGGGCGGTGTTGATCCGGCAGTGACATTTGCTGCTCCTGTCACAGACTCGCTTAAAAGCCACAATTGCTTTAAATTGCTGCATTTAAAAAGGATTAAAAGAGAGGTCCCACGGGGGTGAGGTGGGGGATTAGGGTAAAAAAATATATGGGGTGGGGGAAAATAGAAGAAAAAAAAAAAACACTAAGCCTACCTGTCCCCATGCTTGCTTTGTGCCACATGAACAGGCTCCCATACCCCACCAGGTGTCATCTTCTCTTGGGTTCCCGGTATGTCACAACCCAGGCCTAACGTCACAAGTGGGTGGAATTTAGCCCGCTGAGCCATTCATTGACTGCAGCAGTGTCCCGTTTGAGTCACTGATTAGTAGAGCGGGGAATCCGTTAGCCGGGTTGTGATGTAGCTGGAGAGGAGCTAAGAAGACAGCTGGCTGGAGTCCAGGAGTGGGATGCTGGGACAGGCGTTGGGACAGGTGAATGGGAACTCTTTTTTATTTTTCTCCACCACCGGCCAGGAAATAATTTTTTATCTACCTCTGTATTTTTCCTTTAATGGCGGACAGCAGAGCTCTCAAATGATTGTCCAGTTAAACTGATAGCCAAGACAGGAAGAGCATGAAAGGGGAACTATCAGCAGGTTACAGAAATCTAACCTGCTGCAAGCTCCCTAATATGCATGGGGTGCTGTGGATGAAGGTATGTCTTTTACCTTGATCCTCGGCACTGTTCCCATACAGTTTTACTGTAGTACTTTGTTTGTTATGGCTATTTAAAGCACTGCTATGCCTCTAGAGTGCCGATCCGGCCTTGGAGGCAAACCATAAAAAGTCTCATTTACAGTTTGCCCTAAGCCATTTGGGGGACATAGCAAACATGTTAAAAGAAGGTGCTCTGGTCAGATGAGACAAAAATTTTACTTTCAGCAGGGACAGGGAATTGGTCAGAGTTGATGGGAAGATGGATCGAAATACGGGGCAATCCTGGAGGAAAACCTGATAGGGGCAGCAAAAAGTGAGACTGGTGAGGAGGTTTACCTATAAGCAGGAGAACCACTCTAAATAAACATCTAGAGCAGGGCCGGCGTCAGCACCTGGCATACTCGGGCAAGTGCCGGGGCCCACTGCCGCCCAAGGGGCCCCCGACACTTGCCCAAGCAGTGAGACAGACGCCCGCCGCATCACCGACCCCGCGGGAGCGAGTGCTGCCAACACCAAGTCCGGAGCAGGGCTGGAGGGGCTGGGGAAGGACCTGCCGTGTTTGCTGCACTGGGGAAGGACCTGTGGTGACGTCATAAGGGGGCGGGACTGAGAACAGGAGAGGCTGCATATGGATGAAGGACCTGTGATCTCTGTCATGTGACATGAGGAGGCGGGGCTCACTTATACCTTCCCTCTGTATGCTGTGAGTTTTATTCCTTCTCTTATATCTCCTTCTGTAATGGCCTCTGATCTCCCATAATAACAGGCTGGACATGCTGGGAGTTGTAGTTCTCCTCATATCGCCTCCTGTAATGGCCTCTGATCTCTCATAATAAAAGGCTGTCCATGCTGGGAGTTGTAGTTCTCCTCATATCTCCTCCTGTAATGGCTTCTGATCTCCCATAATAACAGGCTGTCCATGCTGGGAGTTGTAGTTCTCCTCATATCGCCTCCTGTAATGGCTTCTGATCTCCCATAATAACAGGCTGTCCATGCTGGGAGTTGTAGTTCTCCTCATATCTCCTCCTGTAATGGCCTCTGATCTCCCATAATAACAGGCTGTCCATGCTGGGAGTTGTAGTTCTCCTCATATCTCTTCCTGTAATGGCCTCTGATCTCCCATAATAACAGACGGTCCATGCTGGGAGTTGTAGTTCTCATATCTCCTCCTGTAATGGCCTCTGATCTCCCATAATAACAGGCTGTCCATGCTGGGAGTTGTAGTTCTCCTCATATCTCCTCCTGTAATGGCCTCTGATCTCCCATAATAACAGGCTGTCCATGCTGGGAGTTGTAGTTCTCCTCATATCTCCTCCTGTAATGGCCTCTGATCTCCCATAATAACAGGCTGTCCATGCTGGGAGTTGTAGTTCTCCTCATATCTCCTCCTGTAATGGCCTCTGATCTCCCATAATAACAGGCTGGCCATGCTGGGAGTTGTAGTACTCCTCAAATCTTCTCCTGTAATGTCCTTTGATATACCATAATAACAGGCTGGACACGCTGGGAGTTGTAGTCATATTATATCTCCTCCTGTAATGGCCTCTGATCTCCTATAATAACAGGCTGGACATGCTGGGAGTTGTAGTTCCCCCTGGTATACCTCATGTAATGTCTCTTATTGTAACTCCATTCTAGCCTGCTCTATGGTGAAGAAGCTAGAACACAGACTCCAGGGGGACGACCTCCTTCTAGGACCTCCATTCTAGTCCATTCTAGCATGGATGCGCTCTCACCAGCAGGCGCAGAGCGATAACGTCATCACGCCTGCTGGTGGATCCACAAGGCGCACACAAGGGAGAAGAGGACCCCTCCCCCGGATTAGTGAGTATGTTTTATTTTTTTATTTTCTTGTGCTGAGGGAGATCAGGGGGCATTTCTATGGGGCAGAGCAGGGAGCATTTCTATGGGGAGAGAGGGCATTATTACTATATGGGGGGCACAGCATGGGGACATTATAACTATATGGGGGGCACAGCATTAGGACATTATTACTATATGGGGGGCACAGCACGGGACCCACAAACCTCCTTTACTACACATGACACCAAACAGCGGAGTTACTACTGTATAGGAGCCTATGGGTGGGAAAAAGGGAAGGAAGTGGCTGGAAATGTGCGGAGCCTAACATGTTTGTCTGACAGGTTCTGATGAATTGTAGCTGGAAGAAATCATCATGGAGGTCTGGGCCAGATGGAGAGGAAACGGAGAGCAATCGCCTCAGATCAAAGAAGACGTCACCTGTGAGTTACTGAATTACGTTTTTTTTCGATATTTTGTCAAACTTTATTTGGTAGGTGTGCCCCGAGGTGTGCTATACAAAGGGGCCCGCTGAGGCTCTCTTGCCCAAGGGCCCACAAAAACCTGGAGCCGGCCCTGATCTAGAGCTACAATGGCATGGTTTAGATCAACACATATCCATTACTTAGAAAGGCCCTCTAAAAGTCCAGACCTAAATCCCATTAGAAATCTGTGACGAGACTTGAAAATGTCTGCTCACAGATGTCTCCATCCAATGCCATTTTGCGAAGAAGAAAAAAAATCAGCCTCTTGATCTGCAAAGGTGGCAGAGACATACCCCAAAAGCTGTAACTGCAGCAATGATTGGTCTTACCAAGTATTGACTCTTCACCAGAATTTTATTTTAAAAAAAACCCTGAAAACCATGTCTTTTTTTCTTATACTTCACAATTACCTGCTACTCTATCACATAAAATCCAAATTAAATACATTTAGGCTTGTAACATGAAAGGTTCAGAGTAACATGACAAATGTAGAAAAGTTTAAGGGGTTTGAATACTTTGTCAAGGCATTGTATCTCAATTTCCTGCAGCTCCTGATTTCATCCAGTCCATATAACTGACCTAGACAGGACACCTCTACAGTCCATCTTGGAAGTAGGCAACAAACAGGCATATGGGAGGGAACCAAGGTTATTAAGTATGTATTTTTTTTCTTTTTATGCCACCTTCAGCCAAATATAAACTTTTTGTTGAAGCAAAAACAACTTCTTTGACCATCACTGATTATGTCATTGTACTCAGCTGGCACCAGTGGCCTAGCTACAATGAAGGCAGGGAAGGCGACTGCTATGGGGCCCCTGGACGAAAGGGGCCCGAGGAAGCCTGCCCTGCCTTCATGGTAGGTACCCCGCTCCCCCAGGGGTCCAGAGAGGAAGAGGGACCCCCACTGCACTTTTCAGCCCTCTCACTGTAGTGCCGGGTGAGCTGGCTGAACAGAGGAGCAGGACCTGCCAGACGGCACAGCAGAGGGATGAAGGACCTTTGGGTCACATGACCCAAAGGTCCTCAATACTTCTATGTGAAGATCAGCCCGGACTACAGGAGGAGGGGGAAGCCTGGAGCTGTAAGTGCTGTGTATGTGTGTCAGTGAGTGTATATATGTATCTCTGGGTATATGTATATGTCAGTGTGTGTGTGTGTGTGTGTGTGTGTGTGTATATATGTATCTGTGTATATATTTATATGTCAGTGTGTGTGTATATATGTATCTGTGTATATATTTATATGTCAGTATGTGTATGTATCTGTGGCTATATGTGTGTGTGTGTGTGTATGTCAGCAATGTCTGTAGCACTGGTGTATATGTGTGTGTTTGTGTATGTCAGTAGTGTCTTAAGTGATTGGCAGGTTTGCTCCCAAAGATGTTCTGCAGCAGCTTCTATTAATGCTGAGCTCTAATAAAAGGACCCACCACTAATATCTGCTGCATTTTCTTTTATTTCTGGTTGAGTATTTCTTATTACAATCAGATGATTTCCCTGTGTACAGTCTATTCATGGTGTATACATCAGCACTAGTGTAATCACATTACAGCGTATATATGTGTGTATGTCAGTAGGGTATCTGTATATACATTAATGGTGCCTCTGTGTGTGTATATGTGCGTCATTGTCTGTGTTTGGCGGGGGGGGGGGGGGGGGTGTACAGGATTCATGGGGCCCCATACAGTTTTTTGCTATGGGGCCCCATGAATCATAGCTACGCCCCTGGCTGGCACTACTATGTATCAGGGTACTCTCTTGGCTATAATGCACTGATGTCATTGTTATATAGGTGTGCTGTTCACTGCATGTTGTTATTTAATAATTATGTATGTCTATAGTGAGGTTGCATCTCTATGTGTACAGTATGGTCAAATTATTTGCATAGATTTTATATTGAAGGCACAGACTATGGGTGACATTTATTAAATGCGACATTTTCTGCGCCAGGCTTAAAAATGTCCCTGCAGCTCCAACAGTGCGGAGATTTATGTATATAACTCCCCTGCGCACCAGTGCGTGCGACGAGGAAACCTACGCCAGCTCAGAGCTGGCGTAGGTTTCCTGATCATTTTTTGACAAAAAAATGATAGATTAAGTGGACCTAGAGTCCCTTGCCCCCCTGTTCTGCCCCCTCCACCCCCCTTCCCCACCCCCCTGGCGAATATTTATTCACAAAATGGCCATTTGCGAATACATTTATTTGCATCCGGCCATTTTACGCCAAAGATACAACTTTTTCCCATGATAAAAATCCCCCTATGTCTATCAAATGCATTTGCCTATATTTTAGGTATGTGAATGCTGCATTTGTATCAGTGAAACATTTGTAATGCCAACAGGTGCTTCTGGACAACCAGGAGGGATCGTGAAGACAAGGACAGTGGGCCCTAATGCTACACCCGCTGAGCTGTCCCAACTTCTTCCCATAACTATCCTAACTGGGTGACGTGCCCTTCCTGGGCCAAAAGCGTAAACAAAAAGAAGACAAGCAAATAAGGAAGGTAAACAATCTAAAGGTTAAAACCTATTAGGCAACAAAGTCCAATTTCAGAACTGGGAGAATAGTTAAGAGCAATAACAGAGGGTCAGAATACACATGATATGAAAGACAGGAGAAAACACCAGCACACTCAAAAGAGACTAATAGCAAGCACTGGAATTTAGGCTAGTGAACTGTTTATAGGATGTCAAGAACCTGTCCCAGGCGTGATTGGGCCGATCCCTGAAATCCCAGCCACACACAGAATTGAACAGGAAAAACAAGAGTGGCAAAGAAAGATGTCAATCCCAGAAGCAAAACTTAACTGTTTAAATGCCAGAATAAACTCATAAGGAGAAGAGATGGGTGTGGCAGAAATTCAATTTCCACAGCAGAAAATAATAGAGCTGTGTTAAGGCAAGATAGTGAAAAAGTACAAAATTGTAGCCAAACATGCATCCTCAACCGTATCTTATGGACAGAAGATGGAGCAGAAGACTGAACAAGTGTGGATGTCACACAACCTACTAAATTGTTCTGCCCCTTTCTCCCTTACCTGACCCTCCCTCACTTAATTCTTAAACTCAAGTTGCCTCAAGAACTTCTGGGCTTCTTATTAATTATTTTCCAAGTATTAGCAATTTTCATGTGTTTTACCTCTCTGCTGAAATAAAAATTTCTAAAAGTAAAACATCCTCCTGTTTAACATATGAATAGGGCAGACAAGTAGTAACAGATTAATTATATTCCTCTGTTACAATTAAACCACATGGCAACATTTACATTAGAACTGTGCAAAGATTAAACCAGAAGACATAAAGGATTTCAGGAAATAGAAATTCATTCCAGATGTAGCGGAATCCTGATTTGCAGGCGAACCTGGCAGTGAGCTGTGAATAGACAAGATGAAGAAAAGGAGCAGTGATTGAACAATGCAGATCATAATCTGTTCAAGAGTCCGAAACAGACACAGGAGAACTGAAACAAGCACCCAACTAATTCCAGAGTTTCATTAAGACAGACACATACAGAGGGGAGTTACTTCTATGACACCTGGATATTAAAGTCTGTAATGGAGTCAGCCAAGTGGTAAATGGAGCTTTTAAACACTTTCTGTTCTCCCCATTAATGTGTTTGACACTGATTAATTCTGGCAAGGAGGGGAAAAATGAACGCGAGTGGTCAGCAAAATTTCCTTCCGTTTTCTTCTTTGTTTTAAAGTGTTTTAGATTGAAACGAAACCATTTATACAGATAAAGCGGTGACACAAAAATTGCACATTTTTGCACATTATATGATTATTCACAATTTGTGAAAACAACTCCATGTCACTTTTTTATGCGATTTTACCTGCATTGCAAAATGTTATAGGTGTGTAACACAAGTGTGAGTATAACAAAAAGTTACATTCTGTCCAAGTTGTAACAGTATACAATGGATGATATTTATTAATGGTGTTGCAGGATGCATCAATTTCAAGATGGAAAAATGGAAATTTGCCAAATCTAGCATAATGTCACACTTCACACGATACATTTGGCACAACTTGCTAAGCACGCTCAACACATTGGCCCAGATTTACTATATTCATCCCAACAGTGTCTTATAAAGCGAATGTACCAGCGGTACATCACTTTTCTGTTTTTACCCTGAATAGACCAGCACCTGCATGGGGATGCCCGTGCTGCAGTCCTTTTTTTGAACCTCAGCCTGGTTTCTGCACACAAAGCTGGTCTATAACTGAGCACCGGCCTGGCCTGAAGCACTAACACTTGAGGCAGACTGGCCTGCCCCCAGTGGGAGGAATCCCCCCCCCCCCCCAGATGACGCTGCTCCATTAGAATTAATGCAACCGTGTCAAAGAGGGAAAGGGTTTCCTCCCACTGGGGGCAGGCCAGTCTGCCTAAAGTGCTAGTACTTCAGGCCAGTCCGGTGCTCACTAATAGACCAGCTCCATGCACAGGAATCGGGCAGTGGTTAAAGAAAAGGACTGCGGCTGCAGCATCCCCGTGCTGGCACCGGTCTATTCATGGTAAAGACATAAAAGTGATGTACAGGCGTATGTACGGTTGCATACTGATCCCACTATTTAGTTTATGAAAGAGCTAGACATTTAAGTCTCAGAGGGTCTTTCACTCAGGGAGCTCAGTGAAAGCACTTAATCTTAGTGCTTCATATATATTATAGCGGTTTTCTATTTTCTACCCAAGATACACAACCTATTTTTCTACCACTAACCCAGCCCATCATGGCTGGAATAGGTTCTCTTAATCAGAATTTGTGGTCATGGATAGGCAACCACTGATTCTTCTAATATCTGGGTTTATACAAGACCCCAAAACAGTACTAAAGGCCCTAGTATATGAAGTTATTAACGGCCGTATTCGGCCGATATCGATCATTATGGCAGATAATTGCTTAAAGTAAGAGAAGTCAACAATCAGCCGACATGCATGATGTTGGCTGATCATTGTCATTCAGCATGTTGAAACATCAATAATGAGGATAGCAGCAGTATGCTGCCATCGCTCAGTGCAATAGGAGCATTTTAGGGGTCACTTGTGTCTATTGCAGACTTTGTACATTATTTTAACAACCCTCTGTCCTTAACATTCACCTATACTATGGGTGCTTCTGTCATCTTTTCTCTTGATTTTTGGATATGAGGAGTCTCCAAAAACATTAGTTCTGGCACATACAGGAAGGATACTGCAGGTAACATGACTCTACATGCAACCATATGTCATCCTTTCCATACCGATAACGCTGTGTTGGTTGGAGAGATGATTAGAGCCAATCAGTGCGCTGTCCTGTTGCAGCCATTGATTGGCTGAGCGGGATGTCCAGACGCCGGGAACCATTGTGTGTTAATCCTCCATAGCAAGCTGGTAATGAATGCACCGGGCCACGGAGGGTCAAGGAGGCTGCCTTTTGCATACTTGTAGCGGGATGACAATTATGCTATGAGTATGTTATCCTATTGAAAGTGACAGTTAAGAGATTTGCACCAGATTTCACTCGCAGTGTGAAATGCGCTGCGGATCCATCATGTGTCAATCTAGCTATATGTATCGTTATTAGGTATTATCTGTGTTGCATCAGGATTAAGGCTATTCCCAGGTATTATTCACGAGGGTGAAGGCTTTGTTCACACAACGTATGAGACCTGCCGTTCCGTGACCCGGCCGGGTCACGGAACGACCGGTCTCTACCTGGATCATCCCGGCCAGTACTATAGTATCGTCCAAATGATCTTTCTGGCCGTAGTTTTCTGATGCGGGTGCATCAGCGCGCATCCGCATCAGAACTTGCCACTGCACACAATGAAGCAAGCGGCCAGAGCCGCTCGCTTCATTTTGTGAACTGACATGGGTTTCTACGGCCGCAATTCACTGAATTGCAGCCGCAGAAAACTGACATGTCAGTTATTTGCGGGTCCGCATGGATCCTGGCCGGAGCGTATTCAATGTGTATACGCTCTGGCCGGGATCCCACAGAAGATAAGGCTATGTCCACACCGCACAAAGTATGGCCATACTTTTATGTAGTGTGAACATAGCCTAAATTTGTAGCCAAGTGAGCACCAACATTGGAAAGCTTACCTTTTCTATGTCTTTTTGAAGAGATTCCAAGACCTGTAATCTGGGGATCTTTTCAAGATACCTGTAAATGTGGCCGTATGAAATGTTTATGTTGTGGGGTATTGCACGTAGGAGCATCTTTTTCAACATCTGCGAGATGGTGCAGGACTAAATCTAACAATGACCACAGAGACATGTAGTTCAGGAGATGAATTGTAATTCCAATGAAAATCACTCGAACATCAACTGTAGAGTGAAAGGACTGTTTAAAGTGTCCCCGTCTTAATAACTTTCAAAGTCTAAATTAACTGTGTACAGTATGTGGAATAAAGCCTGTTTGCAATATACATTCATTATTTTCTTTAGTTATCATGCGGTAAAACAAAGCTATACTTACCTGAAATCCGGTCCAGTCTCCTGAAGCTTTTTAGTTTTGTAATGGTTAAAAAAAAAGAGACTAAACAGATGAAGTTCCGGCCATTACAGAGAGTACTAGCTCCCCCTACTGATCCCATTCTATTTCTGAGGTGTTTGCATCACTTTCTGATTGACTTAACATACGGTAGCTCCCTGACACAATTGTTTTGTCAGGGATCATGTTAACCCTGGCTACATCTAATTGTGCTATTTATTCATCCAACATGGGTCTCTGCTGTTTCATGCATACTGCAATTATTCATAAAAAGTATATTCTAAATATTATAACCTTTTGGATTATTATACATTTTTACCATTTTTAACCTGTGTTATTATAGTATGTAAAATGCACCCATATGTTAAATGGACTGTTACTTTAAAGAGAAAAGTTTTGTATAACTTTCTAAAGCACTTTGTGATCTACAGTAATAATCTGTATGATTCCAGATACTGACTGTGTTACAGAATGTCATAGGCATACATTGAGTTAGAGACTGGGATTGCCAATGCCCTGCAGTATAACACCTGTATGTCCTTTTTGCAGCATTGGCTTGTAGAACTGCATGAAACTTGGCATGAACCTGCAGTGCCAACCGTGGTTATGCAACCGTAACAAGTAATTTCCCATCCTACATTATCCAATCTTAGGTACTCTCCTTGTCATCATGAAAACATCACAAGTAAGCCTGCCAAGTTCTTATTGCAGTCACCGATCAATCGCTTCCAATGGTAATGAAGGAAAGCAAGATTTTTCTAGAGGCTTTAGCTAAAGTGCCTTAAGGCCAGAGACTAATCAATAAAACATCACTACAGATGCATCCAAGCTGGAGCCTCCACCGCCTTGGGGGGAACTGACGTTCAGCCTTTCAACTAACATTTTTGATGATTATTCTAGTAGTTTTTCTATTGCAAGATGCAAAGCTATTTTAAACTACATGACTCTTGCTAGCTATTGGCTTGCTGTCACTCCTGTTTATATTCACTTCCAGATTTCGACAATGCATTAAAAGTGCAATGCCTGATATGCTGCTGTTTATAAAACATCACATAACTTTCATAAGCAAGCACACAATGTTCGCAGATTCCTCGCCATTAACTACTGAAAGGAATTGAGTGTGAAACCTGCCCTACATAACCCAGGTTGTATAAAATGCGTGACGATTAGCTTGAATTCATGAATTTATGAAACTCTAAAGGCATGTTGCAGATTTGATGCTACGTTCCTCTAATTTTATATAGCATAAATTCTGCACAAACAAAAGCAGCAGACATGCTACTTGTGAATATACGTTACAGGGAATCTGTCAGCACCCGGACCCTTCGAGTTATTAGATACAATCTTAAGTCCTGTACTGCAATGAAGAGTCAAAGAGGAGTAGTGGTTTAGTGTTCTTCCTCCCTCTTCCACTGCTTCCTCCTCCCTATCATCATGAATATTTCCAGCAGGCTTGCCTCCTGCTCGAAGTGTGTGAATGTGTCACTGATGGCAAGACCTAAGGCACCTCCTTTACAGTTTTTCGCATGCTCTGGTGATCCCACACACAGTGGCTGTAGAGTGGAAGAGCGATTGACTTTTCCAATAGAGCGAAGTGGCTTCAGTCCAGTCTACGGGAGTGTAGATCCTTAGGAGGGCAAATCCAATCAATAACAAAAGAAGTCACCCTAGTGGCTCCCCAAGATATCCTATATTTACCCTAAATTTGCAGGACAGCATGTGTCTATTGCATATAAGTTTAGTTCAAATCAACTCCTGCGAGGATGGCTTTTGGCATGAACGTAACCTTTATTTATGAATCTGTAGACCTACTGCAGCTCGGTCCCTACCAATAGCGACACTAGTGTTCTGCTAATTAAAACAATTACTCACGGACCCCTTAATATGTTTCAGTACCAGCCGCTGCCTTTGTCAAGAGGTAACGGCCACTGAGCAAAGAACACCGCCCGGAGGGTTTTAGAACCTCCCCTCCTGACATCACTACGGTACTGTTAGCCAATGATGCATCAAACACTTCCCCCAATCTGTAATGTGTCAAAAAAGGTTAATTATCTCATGATCGTTACATCATGGTGACTCCACACACTGGTAGATGTCATAATTTAGCGCCGTTACTTGTCGGGGGGAAAGGTTTCAAAACCCTCCGGGCGGTGTTCTTTGCTCAGTGGCCGCTACCTCTTGACAAAGGCAGCGGCTGGTGCTAAAACATATTAAAAGGGGCATATTAATTAGCAGAACACCAGTGTCTCTATTGGTCTGGTCCTAGCTGAAGTAGGTCTACATATTTATAAATATAAGTTACGATCATTCCAAAGGCCGTTCTGGCAGGGGATGATTTGAACTAAAGTTATATGCAATAGACACATACTGTCCTGCAAATTTTAACCTGTGAGTTTAATTTTGCAAGATGAATTAAAAGTTATATAGTGGTACCTCGGTTTAAGAGTAACTTGGATTAAGAGCGTTTTGCAGGAAGAGCTCACAGTTTTTTAAAATTGTAACTTGATTTAAGAGCATTGCTTTGGTGTAAGAGCTCCCTGTACTGGGTGGGAGGGGGAGTGGAGGAGGGGCATGGTCTGCATAGCGAGCTCTACAGCCCTGTACTCTGACCCAGGAAGTCTCCCTCAACTTCCAAATCATAGCAGATCCACTTCAGGCTGGAGCTTGCATCAGGGGACAGGACTGTGGAGGTAATCTCTCTATAGCTGTAAGCCCTCTCTTCCTGGACAGAGTGCTGCCTTACTCTGCCCACATCTGCCTGCTCATTCCTTCATGCTCCCTGCAGTCTCTGTCCGCCCTTGTGTTTCCCATCCTCTCCATTACTGGACAATAACCTAATATCACATATTCAGCTGTCTATTAATGTTTTTTTTTTTTCATTTATTTTTCATTATTCAGAATAAAAAAATATTTTTGCGGTGTTGAACCAGTCGTCTGTTATGGGAAAATTTGCTTTGGTTTAACAGTGATTTGGATTACAAGCGCGGTGCCGGAATGAATTATGCTCGTAATCCAAGGCACCACTGTATTTTACAGTTTACCAGACAGCTGGAAATATAGGGTATCTTGGGGAGCCACTAAGGTGACTCCTTTACTCCTCCAGTCACAGCGTCTGCTAAACGTGCGACAACAGGAAGTGCATGGCCTGGGAGATCACCACCAAATGCGCTAAGTATAGCAAAAGACGCCACACGGCCTTTCACAGCGGCTGCGCATTCACGCACAATGATAATGACAAGAGCCAGCAGGAGGCTATGCAGCTGGAAATATTCATGGTTAAGAGGGGGGAGAAAGTAGTGTTGGTGAGACAAATGCCAAATCAATACTCCTCTTTGACTCTTCATTTTAGAATGGAACCCAGGATTGTATCTTCAGTACTTCACAACGCGTTCACAAAAGGTACCATGCTCACAAGGAGCCTACCACCTACAGTACCTTGTCTGCACATCGGCCAGGGTCCGGGTGCTTAAAGATTCCATTTAATAATGTGCAGCATTTATTTCATAGGTTTAGCATGTGTGTTATATTGTGGACTCTTGAAATAAACATTACAGTATAGTAGCTAGGATTTCCTTTATCCAGTTTACTGCCCTAGCCCAGTAAAACATATTCTGGTCGTGGCATAGTGTCTTGACAGGTCTCTTCCAGCATCCATAGCACATGCTCCAGCAGCTTCCCCTGACCCTGACCCCTGAATTATATCCAAGTGTGCCTTTATTACCCTTTTCTATTATATCTTTAGGTCGGGTTCACACTTAGAAAGACAGTGGCCGTTCTGTGACAAGGCCTTGTCAGAGAAAGGCTGCTGTCAGTGAAGTTCATCCCATCCGGTACTGCAGTACTGGCCAGATGAACTTCATTTCTTTTGAATCGGAATGCAGGCACATACGGATGTATATGTATTGCATTCGGGTGTGCCTGCTTTCCAATTCACCATAGCTGCCAATGTAAAGCGCAGATGCACAAAACTGACATGTTAGGTTAGGTGTTACAGGGAATTGCAACCTTCCTCCAATGCAGTCTGGATCAATACTCCCACTAGCGTGTGTTCCACTTGGACCTTGTGTGCCACCTTGGTTGCTAACACTGTCAATATCCCAAAAATAGCATGCTTTGAGTTTTATTTTTTATTTATTTATTTTTAAGAGAGAGCAAAATAAAGTATAAATATGGGGGATAGTGCCACTACTTTTGCCACAATAGATGGAACAGACCACAGATGTTACCTAATAGGGGGAAGGGGTGTATCGCTGGGAATGGGAGGGGTTGAATACTTTATTGTACAGGGATTGCATGGGGTTTGATGGGGATTTGAATGTGTTTTATAATATTTTTCTCATGTGTTTTACAGTGCAATAAAGATTTACATGAACTGAATATCCAGTGACTAGACTAAAAGGAACTCCACTGAGCAGGAACACTGGGTTGACTTCACCCACAGCACCCACAGACTGGTTTAAATGGACACTCACTTTACATGGGTAATGTGAGGTCAAGTTGCTGGTGACCTCACTGTGATTAACTCTCCCGGCATTACAGAGTGCAGAGACAGCTGACCAGGGACCCTGTTTACATGAGCTGTTTTGGAGGGGTGGTGGGAGATCAGAACGGACCTCATACTGTTTTTTTGTTGCTTTCTTTTGTTTTTCCACTGCTTTGTGTCTTTAGCCCAAAACAGCAGGGAAGGTAATAAATTGTAATATATAAGTATGGAACAAATTGTTAGGGGGGAATAATTCAAGGTGTCATTTACCTAACCAGAATCCTCCTTTAAAGATTATTGAGTTGTTTTTTTTTCTTCAGTTTCTTCCATTGCTACCAAATTATTGTCCGAATAAATATCTATGAATGTCTATGATCACTGTATCAGGTTTTCCTCTTTCCTTTGCCTAGCTACTGTATATAGTAACAGATCAATCTATTTACAAAAAAGCTAATTTGTAACAGTTTCAGAAAGGAACTTTTGTTACAATTTAATATTTTTTTAATCGTTAAATACCTCTTAACATAATTATAAATTAGGATCTGAGTGGCACTTTATTCATTCAGCGGTATTACAAGCAGTAGAATATTTCTACATATTGAACACGACACAATAAATAATTATATTCTAGTAAGTTATAAAGAGTATATTACTTTTCTTATCACTTTGGAACATACAAGAGGATTATTCCTGCTTATAAACGCATTCTGTATTGCTATACAGTGCATCATGTTCAAATGTAAAAGCAAAGCATGTAATTCACTTTGCTTTCAACAGCAACTCTGAGTATTCTAATTTCATGCTGAATCTTTATTTTGTACTCCAAAGAATTGGAAGTGAAATACCCAAATCTCAGAAAAGCATTTATTTGATTTTCATGGTGCAAGCACAGTAATAATGCTTTAAATATGTATTGTGTCTCGTGTCACATAAATATTGAAGTTAAGTGAAAAACAAAAGAAATACTGTATCTCCTGAGACCCAGAATTGCACAAGGCAGAGTTTGGCAAATGTCTAACTAGTGGTAAAACCAGAAATAAGTGACCAACAATGCCATGGATTTAGCTACATATTTAAAACAATATTGACATAAGAGATCCTGGGACAGATAGACAGTGTGAGTCCTAGCGCTAGGCCTCCTAATACTCTTCCTGGCTACTTGCCGGTCTTGTACTAGGCTCAAAGTGATAGCTGGGCATTGGTGTCTAAGTTGTATAAGTGAAACAGAGACAAGACTGACAAACTCAATAAAGAATGGTCAGGCAGATGTATGTCAAACCAGAGATAGCAAAACAGTCCAAAAACAGCAGAAGAATGGACAGGCAAAGAGGTCAGAAATCCTGGTGATCCAATTTAAAATGCCAAGCAAAGCAAAGTTTCTCAAGTGGACTTCTTATGAGCTGTCAAAGTCCTGTCCCTGGCGTGATTGGACCATCCCTCTGACATCCAGACCACACAGAACACAAATGGACAAGGAATAGAGATGAGGTGAAGGCAACAGTCCATCACCATTCTAAATTATCTGCAGACCAGGACTAGGCTATGAGACCTGTCAATCCCCACACAGCTGGAATAAGACAAAGTTCAGGCACTGAATCATGGTCAAAAGTACTGTCTTATCTGCATATTATGGTCAGAGGACCGTGTTAAAGGAGAAGTCCTGCAACTTTTTTTTATTAAAGTATTGTATTGCCCTCCAAGAGTTATAAAAATTACCAATATACACTTATTACGGGAAATACTTTAACCCCTTAGAGACCCATGACTTACCAGGTACCAGGGAGTTCAGAGAGGGGTCCTGTCGGGACCCCGCTCTGAAAAAAAAAAGTAAAAAGTGTTTTTATTAATAAAAAAATTCCCTCCCCTAATAAAAGTCTGAATCACCCCCCTTTTCCCATGTTATAAATATAAATAAATAAATAAATAAAGATATTTTGTATCGCCGCGCACGTTTTGCTTATTCCATTTTAAGTTTAAAAGTCCATAGCGCTTGCATTTTTTCACCTAGAGACGTATATGAGCGCTTATTTTTTGCGAAACCAATTGTACTTTGCAATGACAGGCATTATTTTTCCATAACATATGCTGCGAAACCGGAAAAAAATCATTTGCGCTGTCAAATTGAAAAAAAAACGAATTTGTTTTGATTTCGGGGAGTTTTGCATTTACGCCGTCCGTCCTATGGTAAAACTGACTTCTTATGCATGTTCCTCAAGTCGTTACGATTACTATGATATATAACATGTATAACTTATATTGTATCGGATGGCCTGTAAAAAATTCAAACCATTGTTAACAAATATACGTTCCTTAAAATCGCTCCATTCCCAGGCTTATAGCGCTTTTATCCTTTGGTCTATGGGGCTGTGTGTGGTGTCAATTTTTGCGCCATTATGTGTTCTTTCTATCGGTACCTTGATTGCGCATATACGACTTTTTGATCGTTTTTTATTACATTTTTTCTGGATTTGATGCGACCAAAAATGCGCAATTTTGCACTTTGGAATTTTTTTGCGCTGACGCCGTTTACCGTGCGAGATCAGGAATATGATTAATTAATAGTTCGGGCGATTACGCGCGCGGCGATACTAAATATGTTTATTTATTTATTTATTTATTAATTTATATTTATAAAATGGGAAAAGGGGGGTGATTTGGACTTTTATTAGGGGAGGGGATTTTTTATTAATAAAAACACTTTTTTACTTTTTTTTTTTTACTGTAACTAGAAGCCCCCCTGGGGGACTTGTATATAGACAGCACTGATCTCTCATAGAGATCAATGCTGTGTATATACACAGCAAAGATCGATTAGATCGGTCATAGATTACTATGTCCTGCTGCCGGCCATAGCAATCTATTGCCGAGTCAGGATCAGCGTCATTCCGACGCTGAGGCCCGGCACGGGCAGAAGAACGGATCTCCCCCCCGCGATCGCATCGCGGGGGGAAGATCCGTCCCACTAGACACCAGGGACGTGAGGTCTGAAGCCTCTAAGTGCAGCTGTCAGGTTTGACAGCTGCACTTAGAGGCTTAATTAGCCGGCGCGGCAACGGGACCCGCGCCGGCTAATAGAGGCACTGCCCGGCTGCACGTGTCAGCCGGGATCAACGCCGTTCAGAGCGCGGTCCCGGCGGGACCCCACTCTGAACACCCCGAGCGGCACCATGACGTATCAGATACGTCATGGGTCGCTAAGGGGTTAAACATAAAGTGGAAAAAGCAAAAGTGCAAAAACTAAATTGGCTTTGACCTTAAGGGGTTAAAAAAACTTTTCGCCTGACTTATTCTTTAAGGTCTCAACATGCACGGACATGACATTTGATTTTGTGAACTATTGCCTTTGTTTCCCCATCGTAATAGTTTTTCCATAATATAGAATTTTACAAAGAGAATGTCAGGAATGTGCCTTCTGCGCTCCTCAGTTCGGGGCGTGCAGCGCAGAAGGCACTGAACCTGGTGTGAACAGGGCTCTGTTTTTGTCTGTTCAGCCCCACCCGCTTTGCTTCTCAGCCTCTGGCAATGATAGGGTTACTCTACTCTCTCCTTGCCTGATTCCTGCAGCTGAGCATTGTGGTGTTTCCTTGACTGACAGATGCCTTTGCCAGTAAAGGTCTTAGTGGATCTGAGCGCCGGTCCAATGGGGATCTGGACCAGGCTCCAGGTCCTCATAAATACTAAACATAGCCAGCAGCAAGTCGCTGGCTATAAGTGTTTGCTAAGCTAAGCATATCTTACTGTGCTCTGTATCTCCTGTTTTTGACCCTTGCCTGTCCTTCTTGCCTGTCTTGTTTGCCACCTGCCTTGACCTTATTGCCTGTCCCTGCCGATTGCTCTGCCTCACATTTTGTACTTCCGCTGCCCGCTGTTACCGACCCGGACTGAAGATCTTGGCTTATTGTGTTGTTTGTCAGTCTCCGTTTTGTGTTCTCACTTGGTGTAGTATAGGGAATGTCACCGTGGTTGCCCGCAGTTGCTTAGGACTGTCTTTAGGCAAGTAGGTAGGGACAGGGGTGGTTTCAGCTTTAAGGCTCACTGTTGTGTCCTGTCCCCTACCTGGCACAACCTGTTCATGACAGATAAGTAGAAATATGTTGACAATTGACATTAAATAAAAAAATGCTTAAAATATCTAAGTCATTGTATAAAAAAAGTACATTTTAGATTTTTTTATTTTTTTTGCAGTTTCTATGGTGTAGTCAATATGAAGTGTAGAAATAGTAGGGATTGGGATCTTGAGAATGACTGAAATTAGGTCAGTTTTACATAGAACCAAATGTCTCTGATGTTTCTATTGTGATCAGCACAATGGGTGGAAATGCATAAAAACTGACACATGGCATTGACAACCAATGAGACCTCAGCTTTCATTTTAACAGAGCTTACCAAGAAATTAGTATATTTATTTCAGAATTCAAGGAAGCTAGCCAAGTTCTTCAGAAATCACCTGAAAAAAAGGATATTGACAAAATAGAACTGAATACTAGTTATGAGCGAACATGCTTGTCCGAGTTTGGTACTCGTTCGAGTATGAGGGTACTCGATGGTACTTGTTACTCGGACGAGCATCTCACGATACTCGAGAAATCATCCATTTCCTGTAAGTTTGGGCACAATTTCTCAGCCAATAAACATGCAGGAGACTCTTTGGTACATCCTGCGATCACGTGGGACCCATACATGTCGATAGCAGCGATTGTTTGGCCAGATCAGAGGACCCTGCCATATAAAACTCGCGGCTGCCGAGGCTCGGCTCACATGCATGCTGGAAGAGATTAGGGACAGAGCTGCTGCTGGTCAGGGAGAGCGTTAGGGAGGGAATTAGCGTTCCAGTAGGCAGGGAATACTAGAGAAAAAACCAAACATCCCTTGTAAGGGCTTCAAATGGTTTTTAAATTGTATTACTACAGAGTGCTGGCTGGGACTTGCAGTGCAGCTACCACGATTTCAGCAGCACACTGTGGTGATTGGCTGCTGGAAGAAAGGGGACATTGGGTGTTGCATACAGACCCCTAAGAATTGCTCAGTACTCTTTTATTATTTTGTGGCTGGTGGTGCTGCTGACGTACATTGTATTGCTGTGATTTGTAGTACACCTGCATAGAATTTCACTGTTCATTGTAAGGGGGTGTTACAGAGTGCCCCAAAAACTAGTGGGACCACTAGAATATTTTCTGAATTCTATATTTCTTAATGAAGGCATATTTGAGTTCAATACTGCTTGCAGAGTGTAAAGGGGGTGTCACAGAGTGTATAGGTGCAGCCACCAACAGATTGTATACCACAGCCCCCAAAAACTAGTGTGACCACTAGTATATTTTCTGATTTCTGTATTTCTTACTCAAGACATATCTAAGCTCCATACTGTGCAGTGTCCATAAAATGGTGAACCCCATGGCTAAGGGTCGTGGACGATGACGAAGGCGAAGGGGTTCCAAGCGATGCAGTTGGCAAGGGCCGTGATTCAGGGCAGGGTGACACAGCAGCACCCATTGAGGAGCAGTGGCACACCGCAGATGTTTACTCCTTAGTTTCTTCGCCCACGGGGTCTCATGGTAGACCGTTATTGAAACCACAGCAGTGTGAACAGTTGAACACGTGGATAGCGGATAATGTCTCCAGTAACTTATCCACCACCCAGTCTTCCACGCAGTCCACCCACGCTACACAAGGGAGTGGAACCCTTACTCCATCAGCTCAGCCTCCTTCCCCACAGTCTGGCCCCTCCAGGGAAAGAAGGAATTCAGATCCACCACCACCACCATGCTCCCAGGAACTCTTTTCTGGACCCTTCCCTGAGTCTGAGCACATTTATTACAAATTTATTACAAAATTGTAACAAAGACTGCACAGTGTTTTGCTCATTCTGGAAAGATGAAGCTCAGTGATACACAACTCTGGAAATTGTTCAAAGGTTGCAGCAATATCTTTTTCCTTAAGAGTGGATTATGGTTTTGTCTGCCCCTTCCCTGCCACAGGGGCCTGCAGATCCTTGCACTGCAAGGAGATACATACTCCTCTGGCTGTGAAGGGGCAGAACATGGCAGAAAATTGCCTTTCAAAAACAGGGGAAATAAAATGAAGGAAGCTGACCTTGCCCATTTTTCCAAATGAAATATGAGAAGGGTCTTCAAAAATGCACAAACGTGTTTATTTTATTACCAAATAGTGCTACAATGAAGAATGCAAACGTTGCTGTCTAATTCTGTGTTTGTCTCTCTCTCACTCTTTTGTTTTGTACAATTTGGCAACCGAGTGGTAAACTTTGTCAGTATTCTGTTCTTAAGTGTGTGTCTGTATACAGACCTGTGTCTGTCTGCTGGTATAAAATTATAACAAAACAAAAGAGGAAAAAGGAAAAAAACTCAGACCCTGCTCAAACTAAAGAAACAAATGACAATTCTAGTTGTTGGGCGGCACATAATTAGTAAGGCAGGACCTCAAGTGATGATCACTTTGCATGAGACAATTGCCAGATCCTCAAGGAATTAAAACCAGGATGCCTGAGCCACATCAGTTCTGCAGTTATGTTGAGTATTGTGGTGAGACAGCCATACCCCATGAACATCACATGATGCAGGGAATGTTACTCCAATTGATACAGTCAAAGTCAAATTCAAACTCAAAACAGCGGTGTGGGGGAGAGGTGGCAAGTCACATGATGCAGGGAATGTTACCCCAAATGCTACAGTCAAATTCAAATTCAAAACAGCGGTGGGGGGAGAGGTATTAAGTCACATGATGCAGGGAATGTTACCCCAACTGCTACAGTCAAATTCAAAGTCAAATCCAATTTAGCATCCTTGTCTTGTCCATTTTGAACCATATTATCTATGGATGTCATCTTACAGGTTTCCTCTGCCGTCCTTTCACCTGTACCTTCTCCTTCTTTGGATGTTGCTATGTTGTGTCAGGCAAAGTTTTTGGGTGGTTCATCATATGCTACCTCTGTTTTAATGGTTCCCTGCGTTCTCACTGCCATTCTGTGTCAGGCTAAATTTTGGGGTGGTTCATATGCTATATCGGTTTTAATTGTTCACTGTGTGATCACTGCCATACTGTTGCCCATAATTTGGCATAATAGTGCAATTAGGCAGCCTCAGAGGCATCCATGCACGCTTCCCCTGCTTTTTCTGTCCATTTCCGTTGTGTTTCCATCATTTTCTGAGGTTGACAGGTTTTCACATGACCTTTCCTCTACCAAGCTTGGGTACCCTGCAAAAATGCTTGAGTTTCCCATTGACTTCAATGGGGTTTGTTACTCGATACGAGCACCCGTGTATCGGGAGATATTTGTCTCAAATAACGAGCACCCTAGCATTTTAGTACTCGCTCATCACTACTGACTATCTGATCGAAATTAGTAAACCTTTATAGAAAGCTGATAAAGTTCTAAAGAAGTTTGGTCTAAATTTATTTTCAGTTTCATGACACAGTTGGTACTTTGTTTTGGATTTCAAGGACTTAAAGATTGCATATCACCTGTTATCCTCACCTCCTATGTCCTATAAATTCGATCAAAGCAACTTTATATTAAAAATAGATATAAATGACAGTCCTAGAGTGCCAAAAGAGCAATGTTAGTCACAGATCCTCATAGCAATGTCGAACAGACAGATTATTGGAAATTCCAATTCTCCATAAGCGACAGCCAGAGTCTTACATAAGGGACAACTCACAGCAGCAAATGAAAGAAAAAGAAAAAAAAGAACCTGTGCACATTCAGGATCTATTACCATCAGCATCAGCAAGTTTTACTTTTCGCACAGCAACAGCTGAAATTTCATACCATGACAAACCAGACCGGCGTCAAAAGACCCATTCATATAATAAATGGTGTTTCGGGTTGAAACGTTGGAGAGACATATTCTAGAGCTTCAAATCTCTTTTTAAAGTTTTTTTATTCCTCCTAGCTTCTCTCACTTTTTTCTTTTTTTTTCCATTCCTTTTCTTTCCCTTCTTTTTCATTCCATCTCGTGTGTTGATTTTCAGTTTAATTTCTTCTTCCTTTTCTGTTAAGTTTTTTTCCCATTCTATTTTTTCCAAAGTTATTTTAAAAGTATCTAGCAGTGTTTTTGTTGGTTTTTTTATTCAAATATTCATTCATTTTGCTTTCATAGTGCATCCCTTATCAGCAAGGGGAAGAAAAAAAAACAAAAAACATTTTATTTGTGTTGAGACCTATGAGTTTGTATTGGGATGAATAGTTCAAACATGAACCAATGCTTCAGTGAATGAAAGCACAGCTCCTTTTGGGACATCTCTAGCAGCTCCCGCTTCATGTAAGCCTTGTATTGCCTCTCGGCAAGAAAACACGTTCTGACGGCAAATCAATTCAGTATTGTGTTAGAGAATTAACTAATGTTGCCAGGTTAACAAGCCGATCTTTGATTATTACTCATAAGTAGAGGTGTCGTGGGAGCAGAAATTAAGTTGCCCATATAATTAACACACTGTTTATTGAGCTCAGCTTATCGATAAGCCAAATGTACATAAATGTAGTGCTAGAGGTGTTTAGTTATATTTGACATTTTAGAGAAGCTGTTCTCCTGGATTTAGCTTTGTTATATTCACAGAAGAAGATTATTTTAGACATCAGTTTGGTGGTTACATACACTAGCTAAAGAAAAATCCAAGTAGAAATACTAAACATGATGGGTGTTCAATAGTGATGAGCGAGTACTAAAATGCTCGGGTGCTCGTTACTCGAGACGAATATCTCCAGATACTAGAGTGCTCGTTTCGAGTAACGAACCACATTGAAGTCAATGGGAAACTGGCACATTTTTGCAGGGGACCTAAGTTCGGTAGAGGGAAGGTTGTGTGAAAATCTGTCAACCTCAGAAAATAATTGTTTCATGTTGGATACACAATAAAATTTGAGTGTATTGGTGAGTGCCGAGACTTTTTTGACTTATTAAAACAAATGTATACTAGTTCCTCTGCTGCCACACCAACGTTCATGTAAGAAACGGAAAACCTGTCCAAGCCCTGCAGTTTTCAGTCCCCTGCTCTAACCAAGCAATGCCGCATATCGCTATTGATAGATAGCAGGGTGTCCCCTCTCCTTTGTACTGTATATTCTTATGAGAGTATTCCCTACCTGGGGGGGAACTGCCTGTTACTATTGCAGTGCGCCAAAGCCGAGTTGTGGTAGAAATCACTGCTTGTTGTCCTGAAGCTGCCGTGCTCTGCTATATCAACAGGCAGTCAGGAGGCCAAATCACGGAATGGCCGGTCTCAGAAAACATCATTCCAGATGATGTTTAGCGCCGCTGTGTTCTGCCGCATCAGAACTCCCCACTGCAAAAATGGAGCATGTGGCCGGAGCCGCACGCTCCATAGTGTGCACTGACAGGGCTTTCTGCGTCCGCCATTCATTGAATAGTGGGCGCAGAAAACTGATATGTCAGTTTCTCGCATCAACGCTAAGGATCCCGACTGGAGTGTATACTATGTCTATACACTCTTGCCGGGAAGTTTCGTAGAAATCATGGCCGTTGTTACAACGGCTTTGATTACTACGGAACTTACGTAGTGTGAACAAAGCCTAATTCTGTATGGTGCCTTTCCTCATGTTAAAACGGCTTTTCATGAAGGGGAGGGATATAAATTCGCACACAGGTCCGAGTCACTATATAAAGAAATACTATTTTACTTTCTACATAACTTATCATATTGGCTTTTGACCCGCATGTTTCAAGTGGTTGATAGAAATTTTAGACCAAGGCCTCGGAGCTCTTAGTTGCACTTCTGAGACCAAAAGATAGATGGATAAATAACTGGACATAAATAACATTAGAAGACATAAAAACTGTTATTTTATCAGTATAATAGCAATCCACCGCAAAAGCACTCATGTGTATAGGAAGATTGCTTTAGAAAACTTAACATGTAGTTTCTAGTATTGGAATCACCATATTTCTTCTTTTTATTGCAGATTGCTACAATTGCAACAACTATGTGCGCACTGTAAACACTATATTATGTGGTGTGATTTGACAATGTTTAAATTAGCTTGTCAGTGCTGTGACAATTGGATTTATTTAGTGAGCTAACAGTAACATAGACCAGCAATAAAAGGAAATGGGTGGACGTGTTCAGTGAGTGATAAGGGGCAGACAGTATTAGAGGATATTTCCTTTTTTTTGTTTTTTTTTGTTAATATATTTAGAAGGTTATTAATGATGAACGTATTTTACCTGCCAATTGGCAGGACCTTTTTGGCCCTATTCCTTGAGTCTTGAAACATAACATTGACTTCCAATATAAATAAACAGATCAACGCACATCCGTTTTTTTTTATTGTACACAAAAATGTTTACGCCGTTCACCCGAGGGTAAAGCTGACTTGAAATACATGTTCCTCAAATTAGTAGGATTATGATATGTAACTTGTGTAACTTTTATTTTATTTGGTGGCTTTTAAACAATTAAAACCTTTTTTTAAAAAAGTAAATGTTCTCTAAAATTGCTCTATGACCATGCTTATAACGCTTTTATTTTTTATCTATGGGGCTGTATGTTGTGTCATTTTTTTGTGCCATGATCTGCACTTTCTATCGGTACCTTGATTGCGTATATGCAACTTTTTGATCACTTTTTATTACAATTTGGATTTAAACAAAAATTCACAATTTTGCACTTTGGAGTTTTTTTTTCGCTTGCGCCATTTACCTTCAGGAATCAGGAATATGATCATTTAATAGATAAGGCGATTACGCATGCGGCAATACTTAATATGTTTATTTATTTATATTTATAAAATTGGAAAAGGGGGGATTTAAACTTTTAGGGGATATTTTATTACTAAAAAAAAATTTTTAAACACTAATTAGAAGTCCCCCTGGAGTTAGGGTTATTCCCCCTGGGGAACTTCTAGTATGACTGCTCTGATCTTTCATTGAGATCTATGCAGTATAGATGTACTGCATAGATCAATTAGATCTGTGTTCTATTGCTCTCGGCTGCTGCAGCTGAGAACAATAGATTGCCGAGTCGGGATCAGGGCCATTACAGCGCAGACCCCCAGCCGTCTCACATGCAGGGACCGCTCCTCCGTGATCGTGTCTTGGGGAGGACGGTCCCGCCACTATACTACCATTGATGGCGGAAAATAGACATTTAAGTGAAGCAATCAAGTTTGACAGCTCCAATTTAATGGCTAATTGCCGTGGTCTCGGGCTGCAGATAGACATTTACACCCTGTGTCGTAAAGGGGTTAAGTTATACCCCTTTTACTTTAAATACATATAGACTATCTTCCCCGTTTAAAATTGTGTCTGTCATATTAAGGTTAAAATGGCATCCAGCATTTCACTGTCTGGCGGCCCATGGGCAATGACAGCTTTTGTTAAATTTTTCTAGTTAAGGTGGATTAATTGTCCTTCGTCTTTTATTGAACATTTTATTGAATTTAATAGTGAAAACGGTGAAAGGACGGTGAAAACAAGGAAAAAACTGACCAACTAAAAATTACGTCCACTGTTTGCAAAAGACGTCTGAAAATAATTTACATGATCATTATTTTGCATTGGAAAATGCGTGCATTGGACGTCCTTTTTCTTTTTTTTATGTTGTTTGAACATAGCCACTGTAACAACTGGGGTTTTGGATCCACTGTACCACCACTAGCAAAGGTGTAAGGGGCAAGGCAGGGCGGACTTGCTGCAGCAGGTGACCCCCAGGTCACTACCCCTATTTCGGCTTGCTAGTGGTGGCGGGCGAGGTGCAGCTGGAGACAGGTAGGCAAGCAGGCTGAAACACAGCAGGACTCACGGATGGAACCGGGATAGCAGTCACAGGTAGGAACCACAGATAGCAGGAACAATAGGCAGGAACAACGGGGAAGAACTACAAGCAGAAACCACAGGCAGGAATGAGAGCTGGGACCACACACTATGGAGGCATGCAGAGGCTTCAACAGGGAATGTCAAGACAGGTGCTCATTTATAGGTGATTTATAGGTGAGTGCAACATCCAATTAGTTATGTACTGTCTCTTTAAATTTAGAGCAGCCGGCACACGTGTCCCTGACTCCTAGGGAGCTGAGATACAAAGCCGGAAGCCGGAGAGCGTAGGAGCTGGTGAGGCAACCGAGAGGGCTAAAGAGGTGGTGGGGAGCCCCTGCACGTGGGCTCTGGCATCCACCAAGCAGCAGGGATAGCAGCAGCGGCCCGAAACACGAACCGTTGCCACGGCCGTGACAGCCATACGGAACAAATCTGTATCAACATAAATGAAACAATTAGAATCAAGAAACCCCTCTAGATGATGTCATTTAAACCATCACAATACAGTTCATGCAAAATTACAGAATATCTTAAGACAATTGAGTTGAGTCAGTGAGCTCCTATCCTCAGTGCTTTGTCGTTACTGCTACACGATACCATCTTGGGATGGTATATTTTTTCTATAACGTTTAAATAAAAAGCAATAAAAACAAATGTAGAAATTAAATTATCTTTTCATTTTTTTTTTTAGACATCATTCTCATTCATTGCACTTAGAGTAACTTCCATCACTATCAGAGAATAACGTAATGCTGTGATAGTTATACAAAACATGAATGTGACGCAAGCATCCTTAATTTATTGTTTGCTTAACACTATGAAACTCAGACCGGCTATCAAACATATCCATCCTTTGTTCTCCGCTGTTACATTCAGCAACATTCCAACATGCTGTTCGGGTTCACTGATAAGTGCGGGGTGCCCCTTCACCTGAGCTGTGATCCATTTAACTGGCGTTGAGCAGAGACGAATGAAGTTCATTCAGGGGGTTAAAAATAAAATTGTTTGCTCCTACAAAGACTACAAGGGTCATTTAGAACGCAGCCGAGAATGAATTGATGTTCCATCAAGATTTCCTTCCGTGGTGTCCCAGGTGGCTGTAAAAATGGACCACATACAATCCTACAATGAAGTGTTCGCCAATTTTCATTTCTGTCTAAGCTGCAGACAACAAAATTTGAGTTGAAACTCAGTCAAAAGGTAACGTGACCTGGAGACATGGGTCAGTGTCCCCTTGGAATTCCATTCCATTGTTTTCCAAGACTGATGCTATTTGATGTAATACAAAAAACATTAAGTTTATGTGTCTCTAGACTAACTTTATAAAATGTTGTGGCTAATTTGTTTATATATTTATATTTTTACACAGAATTTTAGCTGCGCTCTATGGATGCCAAACAATCGTATAGTATCAAGAGGGGTTGCGCATAAGCAATAGAGGGTTGGATAATTAAAAAGTCTACTCTGCCAAGTCAGTATTCGAGCCAGGTTAGCATCTGTGCTCTGCAGTGGGCATAGAGCTTTCAAGCAGAAAATAGTGGCAATGCATAGGCAACCATGGTTACAGAACAACTGCAGCTGCATTTTCTTTAATCATATATAGAACTCACAGATGTTTTGGATAAATAAAAATTTGATTTTGCTTTATTTCCACCATGCTTTTGGCCCCCATCACACATATAACATAATATACATATACACATAGAGAGAAATCTCTATGACCACCCAAAAATGTATTAAAAATTTCTAGAGGGGTGGTCTGAAAGAAGAAACCAATAAACAAAGGGTTTAGGAGACTTAAAATTAATTGAAATAGAAAATATCCAGTCCAATGGGCTAAAATAAATCTCATTTTATTGAAAACTATTTAAGGCTCTGTTTCCACTACGGGAATAGGCCGGAAAAAATCCTTATCAGCAAATAAGACGTCCATTTATTGATAATTTGCAGTCGCCATTATTAATAGACGGCCTCCTTTTCCCGATTCTATCACTGGAACATAGCCTTAAATTTCACCCAACATAGCTGGTAAAACCCTAACGCGTTTTGAACATAGTAAGATTCCTGATACTTTAGATGTCTCTTCTCAAAGAGATGTCTGCTGTACATTGGTCAATTTTGTGTAAGCACCACATTTTCTCAGGGTTTGTTGTAGTTTTTATTAGCATAAATTTAAAGCGCCACTATCAGCAGGTTCTTTGTTCAGAGCCTGCTGATATGCCGCAGTAGCAGAGGACCTCAGTAGCAGATTGCTAATAATTACATTTCTCAGCTCCCCCAAGCACTGTTTATTAAATTGGTAATTGCTTTTATGCAAATTACTTGCTTAAGAGCATTTTGGACGTTGCTGGCAGGCTCCGAGCACCGCCGAGCCTGTCTTGTTCCCTCCCGCCCACTATGCATATTCATATATGTATAGTGGGCTCTATGTACGGCGCCGGCGCAGGGAAGCTACATAGAGCCTACTATGCATATACAAATATGCACAGTGGGCGGGAGGGAAGGGGACAGGCTCAGCGGTGCTCGGCGGTGCTCGGAGCCTGCCAGCAACGCTCCCAAATGCTCTTAAGCAAGTAGTTTGCATAAAAGCAATTACCGATTTAATAAACAGTGCTGGGGAGCTGAGAAGCGTAATTATCAGCAATCTGCTACTGAGGTCCTCTGCTACTGCGGCATATCAGCAGGTTCTGTAGGAAGAACCTGCTGATAGTGCCGCTTTAAGGTACGTATCATTTATTGATTTAAGGGGTGCTCCGGGCATTTGTATTTTTTAGATAATGCTGGGGTCACATAGAAAATCATCAACAGCTCATTCTGACCTACCATGCTACCCTAGGGAGATGACTAGACCTTGGAGGTGGAGGTCAGAGCTTTCAGTTGGGGACCCAGAAATGTGTCAGGAGTACCTCTAGAAAATTCTGGAAGGTGAGAATAATTAACTTCTTCTTCTTTTTTTTATTTTTTTTTATTGTGCAACGCTAATATATTTAAAAAATATATAAAGTGGTGCCTTGGATTACTAGCATAATTCGGGACCGTGCTTGTAATCTAAATCCACTCTTAAACCAAAGCAAATTTTCCCATAAGAAATCATAGAAATGCAGACAATTGGTTCCACACCCCAAAAATAATGATTTATTATTTTGAATAACATGTAAAACAGATGAAACAAACATTCAGAAACAGCAGATTATGTGATATTATAAGTTACTGTACAGTAATGGGGAGGATGGGAAACACAAGGGCGGACAGAGACTGCAGGAAGCAGGAAGGAATGAGCAGGGTATATGTGGGCACAGTCAGTAGCGGATTACAATAGGTCTGTTTCGGGCGGTAGCCCGGGGCCCTGAGCTCCTGGGGGGCCATGCACCCAAAAAGGCTTTTACTTTTAGTAGAGTATTGTCTCCTAGTTACAATTCTGCCGTAATTTGCAAAAAAGTGCTGCTTTTTTTTACCGCAATTCTGCACAAATTCCATGCTAGTGCTGCCATAGTTAGAGTGCAGTGGGGGGGGGGGGGGCAGGCATAGTGAACTGCCTGGAGCCTATGGTAAAATTAATCTGCCCTTGGGCACAGTATAGCAGCAGTCTCTGTCCAGGGAGAGAGGGGTTATAGCTATGGAGAGATTACCTCCACCGTCCTGTCCCCTGATGTGAGCCCCAGCCTGAAGTGGATCTGCTATGATTTGGAAGGTGAGGGGGACTTCCTGGGTCAGAGTACAGGGCTGTATAGCCCGCTATGCAGACCATGCCCCTCCCCCTCCCCCTCCCACCCAGTACAGGGAGCTCCTAAACCAAAGCAATGCTCTTAAACCAAGTCACAATTTTGAAAAACTGTGAGCTCTTAAACCAAAATGCTCTTGATCCAAGTTACTCTTAAACCAAGGTACCACTGTATATGAATGGGGGGTGTCCTTTTGTTGGTGACTTTATTTACTGTCTGCCTTTAAGAAAAAAACGTTGTTAATTTCTTCTGTATCTTAGTTTCTTCTGCATTATATTATGACTTCATCATTTCACCACCTTGTAATTGCATACAAGGTAGTAATAGAAGAAGGTAATAATAAAATAGTATGCCGCTAAACCCTAAACTCTCCATACCCTCTCCATAGTCATACAACTGTATCAAAGGGAAGCTCAGGAGATGCAGCAAGGCACAAAAAGAGATTGCAGATGGGGAAGTTAATAAGTCTTTTAAGGGGAACTCTAGGTACCATTGTAAAACAAACAAAAAACTCAGAAATGTCCTAGGTTCCTACATATGCTAGGTTCCGTTAGTGTCACTCCTCTAATGCTGTTTTCTGTATCTCCTGCAGCTTCCCTATGTGTCGCTATCGGACTTCATGTTTTAGTAGTCTGTGTGGCGCATGCTAAGGATGTCCATTTCCCCCCAGGACGTAACCCCTCCTCAGCATTTCTCCACACCCTCCCCAGCATATCTGCACCCCCTCACCACCCCCTGTCATGTCACTGACTTTGAAAATGCTGCCTTACCTACATTATGATACAAGTAAATGGTACGGCTTAGAGGCCAGGCCCACAAGCAGTATGGCGGTCACATAGGGGGAGATTTATCAAAGGGTGTAAAATTTAGACTGGTGCAAACTGCCCACAGCAACCAATCACAGCTCAGCTTCCAGCTCTGGTGAAAGGAAAGAGAAGCTGTGATTGGTTGTTGTGGCCAGTTTGCACCAGTCTAAATTTTACACCTTTTTATAAATCTCCCACATAATCTTCATAGTCTCCTGTGGGGGAGGAGGGAAGCAGAAGAGAAAAAGGAAGTAGATTCCATTAGGGCCTGTTATCACTACTTCCTGGTTGGCAATAAATCAGCAGTAAGGTCACATTAAAGGGGATAATGTATCATTACATATAATTTGAAGGGTACATTACAAGGTATCTTTACATATAACTTTGAGGATACATTTGAATCAACAATTATTTTCCCTATCCAGAGTTCCCCTTTAATGTGAACAACTCCTGATTAGTAGCCATGGGGCTAGCAACCATAAAGAAAAGGTGTTCCATAGAAGGAACTGCCATGGAAGACAAGTGTCAAAAAGAGGTCTGAAGACGCAAGAACAATCTTCTGGTGTAACTCACGGTTAACAACTTGAAAAAAGTCCGTCCAAAATTATTTTTTTATATGTTATTACTTATGGAAAGATATACATTTTTCTAATGTACATTAATTATGGGAAATGCTCATATACTGCTATTTCCCTTAATTTAGTGTATCAGGAAGTGTTAGAATTCTCTCAGAACCAGTGACGTCACGACGAAGGGTGTAATTCCTATAGAGTGTCCAGCAGGGGGGCGCTCTCTATATAGAAGTCAATGAGTACCATTGACTTCTATATATAGTGCGCCCCTGCTGGACACTCCATAGGAATTACAGTGTATGTAATGTAATGTTATGCACTGTACTTTTGTGACTTCATGAATACATTTATGGAATACTTTGGGGAGCAAGTGTCCTTGCTCCCCAAAGTATCCCATAAATGTATTCAATGAATACATTTGCAGGGCACCGAGCAGGGAGGGAGAGAGGTGCCATCTACCTCCCCCCTCCCTGCTCGGTGCTGGGAACATATACAAAGTATTACTCCCCCATTATCTGCAGATAATGGGGGAGTAGAACCTTTTGCTATCCCTATCGCCGCCGCCACCGCCGCTCACACAGGGGCAGCTTTTCATGCTCCCCGCCGCCCCTCACTACCCGGCCGGCCGCTGACTCCCGCATGCCCGCTCGCCCGTCCGTCCGCTCGTTCGCCCGCTCGTTCGCCCGCTCGTTCGCCCGCCCGTTCACATGCCCTGTTCCTTACACTATCTGGCCGCCGCTCTCTGCTCTTGCATGCCCGCGCCCACCCCGGCCGGGGACACCAGGAAGCGCCGTGCTCCCGGCCAGGGTGGGGGCGGGCATGCAAGAGCAGAGAGCGGCGGCCAGATAGTGTGAGGAACAGGGCGTGCGAACAGGCGTGCGGGAGGGAGTCAGCGGCCGGCCGGATATTGAGGAGCGGCATGGGCGGCGGGGAATCAGCGGCGCGATAGTAAGTTTGAAGCCGGGAGGAGGAGGGGGAGCGGAGGGGGGCATGAAAAGCAGCCCCTGTGCGAGCGGCGGTGGCAGCGGTGCAGGCGGTGATAGGGATAGCAAAAGGTACTACTCCCCCATTATCTGCAGATAATGGGGGAGTAGTACTTTGTATATGTTCCCAGCACCGAGCAGGGAGGGGGGAGGTAGATGGCACCTCTCTCCCTCCCTGCTCGGTGCCCTGCAAATGTATTCATTGAATACATTTATGGGATACTTTGGGGAGCAAGGACACTTGTTCCCCAAAGTATTCCATAAATGTATTCATGAAGTCACAAAAGTACAGTGCATAACATTACATTACATACACTGTAATTCCTATGGAGTGTCCAGCAGGGGCGCACTATATATAGAAGTCAATGGTACTCATTGACTTCTATATAGAGAGCGCCCCCTGCTGGACACTCCATAGGAATTACACCCTTCGTCGTGACGTCACTGGTTCTGAGAGAATTCTAACACTTCCTGATACACTAAATTAAGGGAAATAGCAGTATATGAGCATTTCCCATAATTAATGTACATTAGAAAATTGTATAACTTATAACATATAAAAAAATAATTTTGGCCGGACTTCTCCTTTAAGCATCAAAGATTTGTTATGTTTTTTTTTAATTAATTTGAAAGCAAAAGAAAATATTCTTATTAACAATTCTTAAAATGCCCAGGGGCCTAATTTCCACTATGTACAAGAGCTTATTGTCAGACACATCCCCCAAACCACCTATTAGCATGGGAGAAGGAGCTTGGAGTACTATTCTCACAGTCCGACAAGAAGACCATGGTACAAAACTCACAAAGCTTTTCAAGATGTGTGAAAGTTCAGGAGAATTCCTCTAAACTAATATCTAGGTGGTACCGACCCCCTGATTGGTTACACAAAATCAACCTGCTTGATAACAATAGATGTTGGAGATGTTGGTTCAAGCCCAGACACTTTCTCACACATATGGATGGACCGCCCATCAATCTTTTTCTGTTTTTTCACCTCTTCTGAGCACACTTAGGGAAAAAAAAAACCTGATGGTGACACATAACTTGAAAAAATATATATATGGAAGTACCTTCCATTTAGATTCTTCATCAATGATGGGCACTTTCTGTTTGTGTCCCATTTTTTGGATGGACAAAAAATCGGCGCATGGACAATTTTTTTTCGTCTTAAAAAAATAACAAAAAACAGAACACTGCAAGATTTGATGAAAACGGAGCACAATAAATGAATGGGGAGTTTGATGGATCTGTTAGGTTCAAAACGGAAAAGAGAAATGGAATTGTGTCGGAGGGTTAAACGCTGTGTTTAACCTAACCTAAACTTTTTCTAGTAGTGGCACCAGATAGATTATTTGGAGCTATGTATTGGTATCAAACGATGTATGGATTATTATTTTATTTTTTTTTATTAACTAGCACTGAATGTTTTGATTTTATTTATTTTTTTTTTTTTGGGGGGGGGGGGGGGAATAAAAACAAGTTTCAGCATCTAACATTACCTAAACCAGAATGCAAACAGCAATTAATGAAATAATTTGAAATTAAACATTAAATATAATTAAAAAAAATTTTTTTAACATTTTCGACTACAGGCCTATTGGTTTCTGTTTTCAGTTCTGTAGGGTTCTGCTGAGTTCAGCCTCCTCAGGTGACTTTTAGAATTTAACATTCAGTTTGCTACTTGGTTATAAATGTTTCATTTTGCTGATGCCTTCCTTTCAGGAACTATATCAATCCTCATTCAAATCAAAGCACTTCTGAAACATGCTCCAGTGGAGTGGAATTTTTGGCAAAATAAGGTATTATTAACCTAGCAAAAGCCTTTAAAGACAGGATAATGTAAGCTGAAGAGCTTAATCTCTCTCCTAAATGATCAGAGTCCATTCTTTTGCACAAAAGCAAGAATTCCGATATTCTTCTTTATGAAATTAATCTGGAGTTCAATTCATCATTAAACTCGTCTGTCTTCTTTCCATGTGTGCGAGGTACTGTAGAATTGATAATGTGGTTACATTTAAGGACAATGCTTCTATATGGTGCCATACTACATATATTATTCCCTTCATTAATGGGACTATAGTGGCAGGCACAGACACAGGCTGGGGCGGACACAGACTGCATAGGGATACTTCTATTACCCCCCCACCATATAGTAATAATGCCCCCTGTTGTAACCACCCCCATAGTAACAAAGCCCGCAGTTGTGACCCCCCCATAGTAATAATACCCCTGCTGTGTACAGCCCTTTTAGAAATAATGGCTCCTGTTGTTAGTAACCCCTTAGTAATAAAGCCCCCTTTTGTTACCCCCCATAGAAATGATGCCCACTGCCATGTACAGCCCCCCTAAGAAATAATGCCCTTGGTTGTGTCGAGGGGAGAGTGAGACACTAAGTGGTCATTGTGCAAAATAACACCCATCATCCCTGACAGAGAGAAATACAATACCTGAGAGAAATACAGGACTTAGTGGCACATCTGTGCTGGGACACAACAGTTATACATATGGCCACTAGGTGTCTCCCTTCACTGTGCATGTGTACAGCTGCTGCACATCAACATTCAGTTAAAGAAAATCCTGTGGGTGCTTGCATTGTTTGGCCAGATCTCCCGTCACACAGCCCCAAAACCTCTGTACCACAGAGTGGCATTATACTGACTGAATTGTTGAATAACAAAAAACATTGTCTTCTGGTAAGCTGCAGAGCTGATAATAGAATTAGCAAAAGTAATAAAAGGATTAGCCTAAGTTTATGTACAACCTACATAATGAACTGGTGTCTTTTCTTGGGTGACTGTGCAAAGGACTGGGACTTCCTGTGTTTTGTCTCTTTTTTTGAACAGAGAAAAGACAAAATATTGGCATGGGGGAACATTCAACCTGTAATTTCCTTAACCCCTTGCTCTGTCAGAGAACTTTTGCAAATATTCTAAAAGCCAAAACTGGTGTTAAGCGGATCTGTCAAAATATTCAGGTTCGGCCCAACTCGATCAATTTTACAGATCCGCTAAACAGCAGCCCTGACTCTTATATTTATATTTTTCCATATAGTGAGCCATGTGAGATATTTTTTGCAATATCAATAGTCATTTTCAAGCTTACCATTTTTTCTGTTTTACTAACTTTAAAAAATTATCTTAAAAAAAAAAAAAATGGTTTTGAATCGCTATGCTCTGACCTTTTTCATCTTTTTGTTTACCTTCTATGGAGAAATATAATGGCCCTTTTTTGTGCTGTGATCTGTGATTCTTATCCATATCAGACTCAGCAAGATGGTATCTTTTGTTGGCTTTCTATTCAACGTTACGACGCTGATCAATTGCTCAATCAGCCAGTCAGTGACTGGGGCGTTGTCGTGATATTGCAGCTGGAAGAGCTGCAGGACACCGGTGGCTGTCAGCTGGACCCAGGAGCGGGTAAGGATAGGTAAGTTCCCCATTTTTCTTATTTTCCAGGACCCCTCTGCCTTCTTGTAATTTTTGGATTTTAAGAGACTTCTCCTTTAACATGATAGAAGAGCACCCTCATTAGGATGTCCCTAGGAGTTTGCATAGGAGTTGATTTGATTGTGGTGTACTCAATATTGAGATCAGGCAAGGTCAGATAAAGAGGGTATAAGAACCTTAGAAAGGTGCCTCAAGGTCTGTTGAATGTCCTAATATCTCCTATGATTTAAATACTATTTCACCTACAGCGGTCCTCTGCCATCTACCATTTTTGTTTTGCCAAGAAACACTCTACTGCAGTTCATTGTGAGTGTCTACCAAGATTTTACACATCACTGTGCACAGACATTCATATCTCATTCGAAGCTTCTCTACGAGACTGTTCACATATTTTGTAGGACTAGAGGCATCTTTTTAAGAGACCGTTCTGTAACTGGTGTAATGGAAGAGGGAAATTCTACCAAGTAGAAGTACCTTGGAAATGTTCCTTCAGATAGGTGGGCATAATTCCACAAACAGACTTCAAAGTTTTTTTTTTTTTTTTTTTTTTAAACTGAAAACTAAGTGGAAACTATTGTAACTGCAAAGCAGGAACAGACTAAATATTAATACCTATGGGTTAAGGATGGGATATCCTAAAAGTTCTTGTAGGTGTAATGTATTGGCACCCCAATACTTTTGTCCATATACTGTAGCTTTAGATAGGGGTGGACTGAGTACAGTGTAGCAATTAGGGAATATGAGCTACATAGTTACACAGTAAGGCTATGTTCACACAACGTCTATTTTCATAAAACAAGGCCGTTGTACAACGGCCCTGATTTATATGAAAATATACATGCCATTGCTGTCTATGGAACTTTAACCAAGAGAGGGGAGAAAATGTGTAATAAGAAGGGGTATGATCACGGACCCCTTAATGTTAAATATAGCCTTGATAGACCTATGCTGCAGCACATGTATCCCTTGACCATATTTCCCTATGCAAAAAAACTTCTAATATTTTTATTTGTATAGCACCATCTGATTCTACAGCACTTTACATAGTTTGCCAATTTTGGTCTTTGTCCCCCATTAGGGCTCACAATCTAAACTGACCTATCTGTTTGTTTTGGGTGTGGATGGAAACCAGAGTACCTTGAGGAAACCTATGCAAACACGGAGAGAACATACAAACTCTTTGCAGATGCTGCCCTTGCTGGGATTTGAACCTAGAACCCCATCGCTGCAAGGCTGTAAATGTTGCACTTTACTGAAACCTTTGACAGTACCATAACAGACAATCCCTGACTACATCTTCTATCCAAAGGTTTTATCTTAATCTTTATAATATTATATTATACGTAGAAAATAATTTACAGTTATATTTTTTATTATCTTTTTACCTAGAACATATAAATACATCAACGACAGACTTTAGCATTTCATCACATGGTCTAAAGCACACCGTAGTGGATTATTTAAATTCTAAGTTGCATTGCCTTTTCTTGAATTATTAATATTAGTATTTGGAAGCTATTGCACTCTATTAAGACAGCAATATTAAAGTTGATCCAGAGCTGACGGGCTGTGAAACTGTGTAATTGCACCACAGCTGGACCCCATGGATCATACTGCTGTCACAAACTGTGTTGGAATTATAAAACTGTATCAGCTGCTGGTTTGTAGAGTCCCTATACTGGAGGCTAACACTCGATGGCAGAAGAAAAGGAACTGTGGAATAAGCATCAGATGTATTGTGAAATGTTGAGAGTTTTGATTTTGATATCTAAACATACATACATCACATAATTCAAGAAAGCTGCTGGTTGGTAAACACTTCCATTGCTTCGGAAAAGGCTGTTGGCTGTCAAAGATACCGTTTTCTTCAATATATCAAAATAAATTGGACAAGAATGGGCAACATTTTAATTTTATTCTAAAATCCAAGCAAAAAAACAAAATAATAGACCAAATGTCCTACTGTACATGCGAGTGAAGAAAAGGAGTGCAGTAGTTACCTGATTTATTTAACAGATTGTCAGGACGGGGAGGTAGAGACAAGATGACACAGTGGACCCTAAGGCTGGACCCACCCACTGTCCCTGCCTACTTGCCTCAATCAGCCCTAGACGGCCGCGGAAAACCACAAAGATGTGCCCCACACTAGATAAGTGTAACACCGAACAAGGCAGACAGACAAACACAACAAAGGAGAGTCGACAAGCCAAGTCAGAAGCAAACGGACAACGCAGTACAAATTCGGGGGTCAAGCGAATAGTCAAAGGTCAAGCGGGAGGTCAGGTAATGAGTCAAGCAAATAGAGGAACTAGGAACAGGGATCACAGGAGTAGACAGGGGGAGCTAGGATCAGGTTATGAACTTTAATTACCAGCGATCAGGAAATGACCGCTGGCACTTCAAATACAGGACCAGGAGCCCGGACCAGAACACCATTGGTCCGGACTCCTGAGTCCTGATCACAATCACCTGTAGCGCTGCAGAGCAAGTGGCAGCTTCAACTGCCACTCACCTTTAGCGCTAACACCGCTCAGCTGAGTGAGTGGAGTGAGTGGTTACCAGGGACGCCCTTGGGTATGCATGGCGTCACTCAAGAGGACGCCGGAAGGTGAGTTCCTGACACAGATATTGCCATTTATAAAAAAAATTACCAAGGCATGGGTAATCAATTTTGTAACTGGTTTACAAGTAAACATGTAAGAATATTAGCCTAGTTTCAAGGGTAGTTACAAAGGGTGAGTTGCAAGCAGACAAGATCAGAAGTGATCACATGAGTCCAAAGTCCAAAAGTAGCTTGTGTTGATGGCAAGCCGGAGTACAATTCAGAACAGGATGTCATGCTACCAAATAGAAATAGGTAACAAGAATAAAAAATAAAGAAACAAGCACAAGGTGGTGGAGTAATCAATGGAAACATTATGGTTAGCATTGAGCGAGCATGCTAGGTTGAGCCTAGTGCTCGTTCTAGCTCGATGCTTGACTAAGCACTTTGTGGTGCTTAGGTAAAGTTGGCCATATACCTTCAATAACTGACAGCTGTCAGATAGACCTATAATATTTTTTCGTTGTAATGGATGATTGAAGTTAAAATTATTAGCCTGAAATCGTTCACCATATTACACAGAACGATAGCCGTTAGTTACGATCATTACAATAATTGTTACTATGATCGGTTACTCCATCTGATCCCAACATCTGAACGATGTGCAATTACACTGAACGATTAGTGAACGAATGAGGAATTACAGCGAGCAAATTTGGAATTACAGCGAACGATTAGCAAACGATTAGTGAGGATTTTAGGGTAAATCACCGATAAACGACACACAAAAATTTTTCGATTACACGGAATGATTGCAATTACATGGAACGATTATCATTTAAATTTGAACAATATAATGATTTTCCTGATAATTGTCCCGTGTAATAGGGCCCTAACAGTATTATTGAATCTGAGGCTGACATTAATAGGCTATGTTCAGACAACGTTAAAAATAGAGAAAAGGCGGCTGATTTTGTTATTCAAATCAACGTCCGTTTTTGCCACGATTTAACTGACTGCAATGGTATTGCATTGAAGGTAATGGAAAGAAGGACGTCCAATGCACACAGCGTACTGAATAATGGACGTTTTTACTGCGCATGTCAAAATAATGAACATGATCATTATTTCCAGACGTCTTTTGCAAACAGTGGACGTTTTTTATTAGTTGTTCACACACATTTTTTCTTTTGTCACCGTTCTTTCTCCGTTTTCTCTATTAAATTCAATGTTCTTTTCAATTAAGCTGCATCCAAAGTCCAATTAATAACCAAACTAGAATAATGTACCAACACCAGTCATTGCAGTAAGGGGAGGCAAGGCTGGTAAATGACGTCCGTTATTTTAGACTCAAAATGACGGACAACATTTTAAACAGAGCTCAAAAAAATGTTGTGTGAACATAGCCTTAGGCAGTCTCTCTATGCCACCACTATGGCTGGCTCTATTATATGTGTAATATATACACTTCTGGCACATACAGTAGTACTGTATACAATATATTTACATCTGGCATAAAGTTATGTGTGCGATATATTGACTGTTGCTAAATAGTCCTGCATGCAATATATTAACTATTGGTATAAATTCATGTATGCAATGTGTTCACTGCTGGTATATATCTATTATCATTATCATTATTTATTTATTTTTATTACTTATTTATTTATTCATTTATTGTAATTATTATTATTTTATTTATTTTTTACTATTACTATTATAATTTTTTTTTTTTTTTTTTTTGGGGGGGGGGGGGGGTCTAGAATTGGCCCTAGCGACATAAAACATTAGCAGTGCTGATTGGACAGTGTCTAAATATGTAATGTCTTATCAAAGATACAAACAATAAGTCAGCACTGTAATTTTATGGCTAATACTAGTATTCACTAAGGCAATCATGTCAGGATTAACAGGTTTGTCTTAGACTCTTTATGAGCCTCGTAACCATTTTAAAGACTTGGTTATTGAAAATATTTCTCGCCTCATCTCACATTGGTCTTTATTTATAATAAAAATAACACTGAACACAATAGTTATAATAATGCATTATAAGCAATAGTTTAGAGGACTGGCACATTGTTGTTACTATATACAGTAATGTTATTGGTATTAGGACTGTACATTCTATATGGAGCTATGCAACAGCTTGAGTGTACAATAGACATTATAAGTCACTGGAAATTTGACATGGGTAAAATTTCATAGAACAGTGTAAAGATATGGCATCTATAAAGGCTGATCTCTAAGGATCTGTGCTGAACACAGCAACAGATGCTCATGGTACCTAGTTTGTCACCGGTAAACAAAGCGTTATAGTATATTGCTGTCTGATTTACGGCTATGTATAAAAAAAAAAAAAAAATTAAACTTACAAAGGGTGGCGAGACAGATGTTTTATATGAAGACTTATGACTAGCTGCATGTGTGAAATTCCAGGCGGAGATAAAAAGCAGTCGAGCATCGGGTTTTAGAGCAGATAGGCGTGATAATGCACAAAGCCTCTCCCCAAGGTCATTTCACCCCTTAGCTTCCCCTTCTGCGTCTCGCTAGTAGGCAGAGATGTAGGTGATTACCCGTCCTAGTGGATCCCGTGTGTTCTGTTTCATTGTATTTCAAGTATTGTATTGCCTCCCAAAAGTTATACAAATCACCAATATACACTTATTATGGGTAATGCTTATAAAGTGCTTTTTTCCCTGCACTTACTACTGCATCAAGGCTTCACTTCCTGAATAACATGGTAGTGTCACTTCCTGGATAAAATGGTGAGGTAACTTCCTGGATAACATGGTGATGTCACTTCCTGGATAAAATGGTGAGGTAACTTCCTGGATAACATGGTGATGTCACTTTCTGGATAACATGGTAGTGTCACTTCCTGGATAAAATGGTGATGTCACTTCCTGGATAACATGGTGATGTCACTTCCTGGATAACATGGTGATGTCACTTCCTGGATAACATGGTGATGTCACTTCCTGGATAAAATGGTGAGGTAACTTCCTGGATAACATGGTGATGTCACTTTCTGGATAACATGGTAGTGTCACTTCCTGGATAAAATGGTGATGTCACTTCCTGGATAACATGGTGATGTCACTTTCTGGATAAAATGGTGATGTAATGCCCCGACTCCCAGAGGTGTGTGGGCTGTGGCTGCTGGAGAGGATGATGGCAGGGGGAGGCTCAGTGTCCCTCCAGTGACCTATGTCCCTCAGTGTCCCCCTGCCATTATCCTCTCCAGCAGCCACAGCCCGCACAACTCTGGGAGTCGTGACATCACCATGTTATCCAGGAAGTGACATCACCATGTTATCCAGGAAGTTACCTCACCATTTTATCCAGGAAGTGACACTACCATGTTATCCAGGAAGTTACCTCACCATTTTATCCAGTAAGTGACACCACCATGTTATTCAGGAAGTGACATCACCATGTTATCCAGGAAGTGACATCACCATTTTATCCAGGAACTTACATCACCATGTTATCCAGGAAGTGACATCACCATGTTATCTAGGAAGTGAAGCCTTGATGCAGTAGTAAGTGCTGGGGAAAAAAAACACTTTATGTGCATTTCCCATAATAAATTTATATTGGGGATTTGTATAACTTTTGGGGGCCATACAATACTTTAATAAAAATTTAATTCATCATTTCACTTCACTTATCTGTGTGGGCTTTGGACTGTGTTCACATATGTCATTTTTTATTTGATTTTCTTGCTATCATGCTGAAATTGTGCAATCACATTAAAGTAGTACAATTGCGCAACTTGCATTGTCCCTTCAGCCAAGTGCAAATATCTTTCATTATGATCATCGAAAAAAGTACTTTTCAAAACCCCAATATGTGGTGAGTCAACAGGCCACACTAAAAAGTCTATCAATCTATAAATAAATGCCCATACAGATCATAGACCCAATGCCCATTTCAAACAAGCTGCACAACCAAAAACGTCATTGCAAAATAATTGGCCACTACCGCTATGTGTATGTGCAACCTAAAAACGAAATATCCCCACAGCAGAAGATGCCCAAAAATTCGTAGATCCAAATAAAATAGAGAAACTCATGGAAACTGTTGGCGCCTGGATTGTATAGTGGAATCTGTTTTCTATGTCTATATTTTTTTTTCACATCTGCACTCATTAAAAAAATGCATATAATACAAACCCCCCATCCCTCCTAGAAGATAATTGCATAGGAGAGCCTACAATCGAATACAACCTGTGTGTTATTATCTGGGTCAAGTGTGAAGAGCAGAGCAATTTCAATTACATAGGAAATGGGTTGCAATTAAAGTAGGAACACTTAAATGTGATCTGTATGACCTTATTGTCTGAGGAAAACAGTGGGCAGAAATACAATAGATCACTGTGCATTAGGATTAACCTAATAGTTGATCAATCTATTGTGCATAATATCATGTACACTTTCTCATACATAGTTAAATTGGACCTGTCGTTTTGTTTGGGTTTACAGGATAAACTGTACTGTGTAAATGATAGGCAGTACCATACAGTAGCTGGCATTTCTATGGTGTGTGCAGAATTATTAGGCAAGTTGTGTTTGAGAGGATTCTTTTTATTATTGAACAACAACTATGTTCTCAATCAACCCAAAAGACTCATACATATCAAAGCTTAAAGGGGTACTCCGGCGAGGGGGCCTTTTTTTCCTGGCACGGGGAGGAAGTGGCTGAGGGAAACGACGTCCACTCACCTCCCTGGTTCCAGTGGCGGGTCCCGCATCGCAGCGCTCCGGTCCCCGGTTTCCGGACGCTTCCTGGTGTCTGATGCGGGCCCGAGACGATACGTCAGCCAGTCAGTGAAAGAGGCGGGATCTGAGCGGACTTTAAATGGATTCCGCCTCCGTCACTTACTGGCTGAGCGGACCCAAGACGTCACGTCTCGAGCCCGCGTCAGACACCGGGAAGCGTCCGGGAACCGGGGACCGGAGCGCCGCGAGGCGGGACCCGCCACTGGAACCGAGGAGGTGAGTGGACATCGTTTCCCTCAGCCACCTCCTCCTCGGTGTCAGGAAAAAGATTTGGCTATCTTAGGAGGATATCTGTTTGTGCAGGTAACTATTACTGTGCAGGATTATTAGGCAACTTAATACAAACCAAATATATACCCATCTCACTTGTTTATTTTCACCAGGTAAACCAATATAACAGGAAATTTTTAAATAAAGAGAGAGGTGGACTGTTTTCCCTCCCTGTAGATCTCACATCTTATGAGGGACCACAGGTTCTCCATGGGGTTCAGATCAGGTGAACAAGGGGGCCAAGTCATTATTTTCTACTGGCCTGCCACGTTGTGGAGTATTTGGATGCATGTGATGGAGCATTGTCATGCATGAAAATCATGTTTTTCTTGAATGATCCCAACTTTTTCCTGTACTACTGCTTGAAGAAGGTGTCTTCCAGAAACTGGCAGTAGGTCTGGGAGTTGATCTTCACTCCATCCTCAACCTGAAAAGGCAGGTTCATCTTTGATGATAGCAGCCTATACCAGTACCCACCTCCACCTTGCTGGCGTCGGAGTGGAGCTCTCTGGCCTTTACTGATCCTCGGGTCCATCCATCTTGCCCATCAAGAGTCACTCTAATTTCATCAGTCCATAAAACCTTAGAAAAATTAGTCTTAAGATATTTCTTGACGTTTTATCTTATGTTTCTTGTTCACATGTGTTCATTTTCTCAGCCTTCCTTACCTTGACCTGAGTACACCTTGTGCTTTTTGATACTCCGGTAACGTTGCAGCTCTGAAATATGGCATAGCTAGTGGCTAATGGCATCTTGGCAGCTTCATGCTTGATTTTCTTCAATTAATGGGCAGTTATTTTGCACTTTTTTTTTCAACACGCTTCTTGCGACCCTGTTGGCTATTTGCCATGATTCTGTCAGGACCAGGCAGAACAAAAGCAAATTTCTATGCAAGAAGCACAGGTAGAGGTACCACAAGTCTCAGCTAGACAAGTCACTGTAGGTAATAAGGGGCATGTATACTCACAGACCATATAGGCGAAAAACTTTTATTTGCGGCGGCATGTTTGGCGACTGTTTTCCGCCTATATGGTCTGTAAGTATAGACGCCCCTCATTACCTACTAGCTAAAACTTGTGGTATCTCTACCTGCGCTCCTTGCATAGAGGTTTGTTTTTGTTTTGCCGGGTCCTGACAGAACTCTTTGGCGGAGATTTATGAAAGGGTGTAAATATACACCTGGTGTAAACTGCCCACAGCAACCAATCACAGCTCCTCTTATAGTTTACCAGAGCTGAAAGCTGAGCTGTGATTGGTTGCCGTGGGCAGTTTACACCAGGTGTATATTTACACCCTTTCATAAATGTTCCCCATTGGCTGCTAAAGGATAACAATAAAGGAAATACCAAAAGGGCGACTAGATGGACCAGGGGGGCTTTCTGCCCACAACCTTTTATGTTTCTAGGTTTTGATTGAACTGGGCTATACAGTATTTGAGACTGGCGCTGTAGTTACGATAATGTTATATACTGGACAGTGCTATAGTTTTGTGGGCATGAAAGCACAAAACACTTCCATTATAGCAATGTAGAAGACCATATACTACCACACCAGTAAAACCGTTTTGTTTTTCATAAAATCATCACTTAATCTTTACAGTATGTTGATCTCTCATATCCTGCTACTATGTCAAACACTCAATAACAGGGGAATGACTGTTTGTATGTCGAGTTTTACGTGGATAAACAATCTAAAGTCCAAAGAGAACCTAAAAATAAAAGCTAGAAATAATACGTTCTATATGCACTAGATAATATAATCCCAATTTGCTGGAATGATCCACTTTGCAGCATAATCTAGATCCTGAGACTGCGGCTAAAGATGCACTTTTCATGAACTCAAGAAGGAAAAAGGAGGAATATAGTTAGATAGTAAAAATGTAATCAATATGTCTTTTGTCTCTTTTATGACTATCTGCCATCATTGTGTTACAAACTGTTCTCAATACTGCAATGTCTGCTTGGTATCTATGAAGACCAATTACATACACTATTAGCTGTCTTGTGAATCAAAAGCTGTTATTTGGGGTATTGAAGTGGAAGCAGCTCACATAAAAACTTAGCTCCCTTTGTGCAAATTACCCAGCCCGCCAGGTGCTTCTTAAAGATACATTGTATCTCATTTATAGATAATACAGGAATAGATGACAACAACATGCATATATTCCTCGTCTTACCACAACTAGGTTGGCATGGATTTCTGCCAGTATACTTTTCAATTATTCTGTAGGTTCTGTAGAGTGCCGGTACAGGGTCGACTAAATAGTATTACACCTAAGTAAAGTACCTCTGTCATGTATCGCACAAAAGGGGATGAAGGAAAGCGTATTATATTTTTTTCCCACTAGGTGTCACTGTTTTAATTATAATTTATGTTTTAAATGGGAACGCCAGGTAGAGGTTAAAAATTGAAACTTCTGCAGAAGCATATAGCATTACTTACCTATATATCCCAGTTTTGAAACGACCCAAAAATTCATTTGTTTGGGGGAAGGGAGGTTGTTCTGTATTGTGTTTCTGTTCTTCCTGGTTAAGTAGTTCCCAGAATGCAATGCTTTCCCCCAGCTGATCATCACAGTTCCCCACCCATCACAATCAGTAAAATTTGTGCTGCACCTGCTTCTGGCCATTCAGACATGGTGGATCACTCAGGGGATCGGGAGATCCAGCCAAGCCTCCTGTGACATCACACCCTGCCTCCTGTCTGCATCATCAGCCTGTGCTCAGCAAACACACACAATGTGGGCTCACTGTCTTGTATTGTCCTGCTGTCCGGTTCCTGACAGCACCTTTCTTTTCCAAATTTACTGCATATATAATTTTATTCTGGGTTTGCAGAATATTTTATAGAAAAATTAAGTCTGTATTTGCAAAGTATAATTGGTGTTGCAAAAATAAGGGCTCATTTGGGTCTGTAGGGGAAATTATGCAAGCTCAGTGGCCTTTTAAACATGAGGAGGAAAAAAACTAAAGCACAAACATGAAAACTGGCTTCGTCCTTAAAGGGTTAAACATTCATGGGCAAATATCAGTTTCGAAGCTCCCAGCATCATCATTTAGTATGATACCGGGAACTCAGAAGCTGTCCAAATGCTAATTTTGATTTAATTTAGACATCCCTTCAAGAGCCAAAATATATAAAAATAAAAACAAACAAAAAAATGCAATAGATTATTGCAAGACACATTAGAATACCGTTGGAGTTCCAATGTGTCTTACAGTTACAGACTGCATTTTTTTTCAAATTTTTGTATAGTTAGTCCCTTGTGTGAATGTGTAAAGGAAATATACAAAAATTAGAATAAAAACAATGCAATGTGTTACTACAAGGCACATTAGAACTCCAGCAGTATGCCATCAATTGCTGTTGGGAGCTCTGAAACTGATATTTGCAGTTCTGTACTGACAGGTACAATAGTGTAAATATTAAAAGTGTCACTGTTGAAAGTTGTTATAACTTTCAACATCAAAAGGATGCCTGAGGAAACACATTGCGTAAATAAATACAGTAATGCCTTGGAATATAAGCATAATTTGTTCCGGGACTGTGCTTGTTAACCAAATCACTCTTACACCAAAGCAATTTTTCCCCAAAAAAAATCATTGAAATGCAGAAAATTGGTTCTACACCCCCAAAATAATGATTTTGTATTCTGAATAACATGTAAAACAAATGAAAAAAACATTCATAAACAGCTGAATATGTGACATTTTAAGTTACTGTACTGTAAAGTAATCATCATGTGTTCTTTAATGTATAGTAAGTCCATAAGAATGAAAAGACAGCAGAAGTTTATAGATACAGGATGGAACTGCAGATCTCCATAATGCAGTAGGGTAGTACACCAGGCTAGAATAGAGAAGCAGGGCGGCTTTCAAAGCTCTGTGTGGTCACATAACAGCAATGGAGAAGGGCGTGTGTTCAGCATGGACCAATCAGGAAAGAAAAATTACAGAGCTGTGCAGGAGGACAGTGACAAAAACTTTTCACGGCTGAGTGTAAGTCCAGCCACATTATAGCAGCAGTGTGTATAGCTGAGTGTGAGTGCAGGCACATTATAGCAGCAGTGTGTATAGCTTAGTGTAAGTGCAGACACATGGAGAGAATGGGAAACACAAGGGCTGACAGAGACTGCAGGGAGCATGTTGGAATAAACAGAGTATATAGGGGCACATACATGCAGCACTCTCTGTCTGGGGAGAGAGGGGTTACAGCTATGGAGAGATTACCTCCACAGTCCTGTCTCTTGGTGTAAGCCCAAGGCTGAAGTACATCTGATATGATTTGGAAGGTGAGGGAGACTTCCTGGGTCAGAGTACAGTGCTGTAGACCCGCTATGCAGACCATACCCCTCCTCCACTCCCTGCCCACGCAGTACAGGAAGCTCTTAAACCAAAGCAATGCTCTTACACCAAGTTACAATTTTGAAAAACTGTGAGCTCTTCTTGGAAAACACTCTTAATTCAAATTACTGTTAAACCAAGGTACCACTGTACTGTTTATTGTTTTATACTATACTACCTGAAGTACTGTCCTTGGTGGTGTCTACTTTCTCATATGATATTACACCTTTGCTAGCCTCGCTAAAGGGTCTCCCTGTACCAGATGGTTGCTTATGGGAATCTGTCTGTTCCCACATGTCTACATCTCCCGACTTGTCCATGAGGAACCCAGAGCTGGCTGGGGTGTGATTTGAACATTTGAACATGCAACTGGGCATTTGGCGTCCTGTCTGTAACCCGTGTGCATTCAGCTGATTTTACAGATAAAATAAAGATGTTTTTTTACAACACAACTGAAGGGTGTGTGCCATATCCTTATGTCCCTTAAAGGAGAAGTCCGGGCAAAATTTATTTTTTATATGTTATTAATTATGGAAAGTTATACAATTTTCCAATGTACATTAATTATGGGAAATGCTCATATACTGCTATTTCCCTTAATTTAGTGTATCAGAAATTGTTAGAATTCTCTCAAAAGCAGTGACGTCACGACGAATGGTGTAATTCCTATGGTGTGTCCAGCAGGGGGCGCTCTATATATAGAAGTCAATGAGTACCATTGACTTCTATATATAGAGCGCCCCCTGCTGGACACTCCATTGGAATTACAATGGATGTGTGTATGTAATGTAATGATATGTACTGTACTTTGCGATTGAATACATTTATGGAATACTTTAGGAAGCAAGTGTCCTTGCTCCCCAAAGTATTCCATAAATGTATTCAATGAAAACATTTGCAGGGCACCAAGCAGGGAGGGAGAGAAGTGCCATCTACCTCCCCCCTCCCTGCTTGGTGCTGGGCACATATACAAAGTACTACTCCCCCATTATCTGCAGATAATGGGGGAGTAGTACCTGTGCTATCTATAGCCGCCCCCACCGCCGCTCACAGAAGTGCCGCTCTTCATGCCCCCTCCTCCTCCAGGCTTCAAACACTATGGCCCCGCAGACTGTGGCAGGCGGCGGTGGAGTCAGCGGGGCCATAGTGTTTGAAGCCGGGAGGAGGAGGGGGCATAAAGAGCGGCACTTCTGTGAGCGGCGGCGCAGGCGGTCATAGATAGCACAGGTACTACTCCCCCATTATCTGCAGATAATGGGGGAGTAGTACTTTGTATATGTGCCCAGCACCGAGCAGGGAGGGGGAAGGTAGATGGCACTTTTCTCCCTCCCTGCTTGGTGCCCTGCAAATGTATTTATTGAATACATTTATGGGATACTTTGGGGAGCAAGGACACTTGCTCCCTAAAGTATTCCATAAATGTATTCAATCGCAAAGTACAGTACATAACATTACATTACATACACACATCCATTGTAATTCCAATGGAGTGTCCAGCAGGGGCGCACTTTATATAGAAGTCAATGGTACTCATTGACTTCTATATATAGAGCGCCCCCTGCTGGACACTCCATAGGAATTACACCATTCGTCGTGACGTCACTGCTTTTGAGAGAATTCTAACACTTCCTGATACACTAAATTAAGGAAAATAGCAGTAGATGAGCATTTCCCATAATTAATGTACATTAGAAAATTGTATAACTTTCCATAATAAATAACATATAAAAAATTTATTTTGGCCGGACTTCTCCTTTAAGTCTTTGTAAGTGCCTGTTGTATATTGATATTGAGCACCACCTAAATTGCACAGACGCGTGAACAAGGTTCTTGACCCATAGTGCCGTAGAAGTAGTGTCTACTTCTCTACTGCTGTTATACAGTTCATGTGTTATATTCATTTGTGTAACACTGACAATTATGAGCTCCCGAATAGAAGACTTGTTGGATGATGACTTGGAAAAGTTGATGATTTGAAAATCAAATAATTTAGAAGTTTAAACCAAACATAAATCTATCACACGTCTCTAAGAGACATCTCCGAACATTACTTTTTCTTGAAAAGTAAATGAACCCATCATCCTTGAAGTCTGTACGACTCAAAGAAATAAAAATTCATCCAATGATTGAAGTCTAACTCTGTCTCAAACGTATGTGGGGGTTTTTTTTTTTCACAAAAGGTAGGCTATTTGTGTTTTTCGGTACAACAGACCTCATAATTTCTTCACACCTCTAGGAGCAAGTGACAGCTTGTTTCAAAAGCCTAATTCATTTTCTCCCATGCTACACAAAGCTGCAGCATAATGTATGCACAAATAACGCATCAAAATAAGGTTATTTTCTGGGCAAATCTTCTCTTCCTGCACACTCATTTTCAGAACGCAGCCATCTATAGAAAGATATAAAAAAGGGATATACAAAAAAGAAAAAGGAAAAAAAAAAATTGGCTATAAAACAGAGGAGATGTGCTGTTTTTCCCCTAGAATTACTATTTAATTCTATCATCAATGGGAAAAAAAAAAGTTCTTATTTTATAATTGTGCTAGAATTTGATGTGGTAAATTGTTTTAGTCACTGCTGCTGAAAACAATCCATTACCAAATACAGTCACCCGTTATAGCGCCATTTAAAGGACTTTTCTCCTTCCTTAATTGGATCATATAATAGAAAACGGCATTAGTCACATTTAATAGGGAGTCTTTTTGGTCGTAAGGTCAGATACGTACTATTAGAAGGACATTCCAGGGAGTTAGCTAGCAGGAGGAAGTATCATAAACATAAGAAATGTAGTGTTATATTTTAGAAGAACAATCTATTGTGTTTTATGGAGTGCTTCACTGTCTATCCTTGACCTGAATCTCAGACTAATCTCACAAGCTGGAGAGAATTGAAAATTCACTTATTATACAGAAAATCTCACTTTAGCCTATTGCTGGACAATGGCTATTATGGCTAGACAGTTATAAGATCACACACTATTTAGCTAAATGGGTCTTTAGAATATCCTACCCTTTCTTAAATGTCTTTTAAATAATACGACTAGGAAAGAAAAGGAGTAAAAAGAGCAACTTGAGAAGCTAAAATGACTTTCTGTTTAGAAAATGAGTTGTTGTTTATGTCATAAGAGCCTGAAGTGCAGGAAAAACTTTTAAAGGGGTATTCCACTTAAACAAGTCCCTGACAGGCTGTATCTACAACGCTGGCAAAACTTTGTAATGCCAGGAGGATTAATCACAGAGCGTTCACTAGCAACTTAAACTCAGATTAACCCACTCCAGCCGCTGCACAGTAAATTAACATTGCTGCAGTCTATGCCTGAGGCTGCAGCGACTTTAATTTACGATCGAGGAGGACACATCCGCGGCTGGTCCCGGCTATCAGTGATAGCTGATGACCTGCCGGAACTGAGAGTCAACCCTATAGATACTTTGGTCAACACGACTGCAGCATCTACTGTATAAGGCTCCTGACAGAGAATTCTCCCTCTACAGAGGGAGTATTCTCTGTACGCCTTCCATTAGGGCTCTGAGAAGTGACCGCAGAGCCCCGATGGTAGCCAATAAAACCGGAAGCCTGGCTACGGAGGCAGGTGGGGGGAGGGAGGGATGCAGGGTGCACGGCTGTGTGCTTGGCCCTCTCCCCTCTCTCCCCTGCCGCTGTCACAAGCGTCGTAACAGTGGCAGGGAACAGAGGAGAGGGGGCAGACATAGGGACATCAGCCTATGGGATCATTGTAATCCCTGGGCATTAATTTGGTTTATTAATTTAACTTAGATTACTTGTTATTACCCTTTCAATCTCCTTCCCTGCCGCTGTGTGCTAAAGACACACGCAAAAAAACAACCAAACAAAGAAACCTGTGTGAGCTGTTCACTCTGGTTCCGTTCTGATCTCCCAACTCCCTTTCAAGATGGCTCATGTAAACAGGGTTCCTGGCCAGGTGTCTCTGTTCTCTGTAATGCTGGGAGGGTTAATCCCAGTGAGTTCATTAGCACCTTTACCTCAGATTAATGGTGCGTTTACACAGAAAGATTATCTGACAGATTATCTGCCAAAGATTTGAAGCCAAAGCCAGGAGTGGATTTAAAAAGAGGAGAAATCTCAGGCTTTCCTTTATGACCTGATCTCTGTTTATAGTCTGTTCCTGGTTTTGGCTTCAAATCTTTGGCAGATAATCTGTCAGATAATACTTTCTGTGTAAACGCACCATAAGGCTCCCAGCATTACAAAGAAGCTACAAAGTTGCAGATACAGCCAGTCAGGGACTTGTTTACATAAGCCATCTCAGAAGGTGGAGGAACTGAATATGTATATGTGGTGTCTCACTGTTGGTGTTCTGTGTACCTGTCATAAAGCTTTCTCTCAGGTTAAGTGGTGGATGAGGTATATTACGTTTCCCCACTAGATTTCAGTATTTCCTATGTATTTATATGTATTGCACAGCTGAAAGAAATAATGGGTTAAGGATTTTGCACCATGTGTTATATACTGACCGCTAGGAGGTGCTCTTTCTCTCTCAACCTATCCTGGCTCTCTACACACACTCACCCCCTGTAGGAGGAGTTAGTTAGCTCCGTGTGGGAGGCAGTATGCAGTTCAGTTGAGTCTAGCCATCAGTGAGAGCAGATGGAATTAGAAACCAACACTTCTCCTACAACTACCACTGCGTTCACTATGTAGTGCTAAGCAAACAACAGGCCATGCCGCTCTCCCAGTTTCCCAAGACTGGATCTAGCTTTTCCCAGCACCTGGGTGGAACAGCACAGAGCGGCAGTCAGTTATAAGGAAGCAGATTTCAGAGATAAATCTCTTCCATTTATTATTACGCTATGTTCACACTACGTAAGTTCCGTGGAAATCACGGCCGTTGTTTTAACAGCCGCAATTTCCACGGAACTTACGTAGTACTGCAGGCTGAAGGGATTCTGTCCGGAGTGTATAAAAATAGTATACACTCCGGCCGGGATTTGTTTGGTTTAAGAGCTCCCTGTACTGGGTGGGAGGGGGAGTGGGGGAGGGGCATGGTCTGCATACCGTGGTCTACAGCCCTGTACTCTTACCCAGGAAGTCTCCATCACCTTCCAAATCATAGCAGATCCACTTCAGGCTGGGGCTTGCATCAGAGGACAGGACTGTGGAGGTAATCTCTCCATAGCTGTAACCCCTCTCTCCCCGGACAGAGAGTGCTGCTATACTGTGCCCACATCTGTCCTGCTCATTCCTTCATGCTCCCAGCAGTCTCTGTCCGCCCTTGTGTTTTCCATCCTCCCCATTACTGTACAGTAACTTATAATATCACATATTCTGCTGTTTCTGAATGTTTGTTTCATTTGTTTTACATGTTATTTAGAATAATAAATCATTATTTTGGAGGTGTGGAACCAATTGTCTGCATTTCAATTATTTCTTATGTGAAAATTTGCTTTGCTTTAAGAGTGGATTTGGATTACAAGCGCCGCCCCGGAACGAATTATGCTCGTAATCCAGGGCACCACTGTATCTTTCTTTCTTTTTTAATTTAGAAAAATGGGGGTGATGGGTCATGGGGGTGCAATGCATGCGCTTTGCTCATAGAGCCGCCCTAGTCAGTCTCACGCGGTGCCGTGCCATTACATCACAGGAGTGCCAATTGAACCCACTTAACACTAATGACAGCTGCTAAAGTTTAGATACTATAAGTGCAATTGATCACAACCTCTAAACAGTTAAATGACCGAGATCGAGAGTGATAGAAAGCAGCTGGCACCAGGCAGGCCAGGCTCCCAAACCCCCGCTAAATTTACTCACCCAACCCATTCTGTAACTATACATCCTGGCCCAGAAATTGAACTTTTTAGTACAAGCCATACTAATACCAGTGTTTTCCTGTGGACTATGGATTGCATGTCTGTGTGCTTCATTTTATGCACCTGTTTGCAATGGGTGTAGCTAACACACCTAAACTCATATCTACCATGTCTATCACTATCGATGTTTCTCATTGGTGCAGATAAGCTGGGGATGACTCAAATGAGTATAACACTGTTTTAAGATAAAATATTATTACAATAGATTTGGCTTATGTTCATTGTTACTTTGAACAAATGACCTTAGTTTGTGTTTGATGTTGGAAACTTGTGATTTCATCAAAACTGCTTTGGGCCATTACTTGGCATTAAGAAAAAAAAAATGGTATGGCTTATCTTCTACATGGCAAGGAAGAAAATCAGCTCCATTATTTCCAGTGGGGATAGAATCAACTCTGACCAGGTTTCCAGACATCTGAAGAAGGTCCTTTGAACTTGGTCAGCAGAGAGACATCAAGGAAATTAACTTGAATGTCTGCCACCTCACAGCAAGTCTGAACTCTGCATGCAATCAAAATCTTCGCCTGCATTGATCATTTTAATAGCTCCGCAAGGCAGCCACAGAAAGCGCAGCTTTGAACAATATGCTCAAGTCATAAAAGCCACTTTATCGCTGTGAGCCAAACCTTTACAGCCACAACATAAAGAGACGTTTTGAGTAAAATATAACTGTTAGTTTAAAATCCACTCATTAGTGAAAATGAGCTTTAAGTGTTTCTCTGTTAAAAATGGAGAAATGGGGGGGAAAAAAAACAAAAAAAAAAAACACTTTGCTGTTCTTGAAAAAAAAACAAAAAAACTCCTAGCTCAAATAGCTTGTTTCACCCTCACTACCTGATTATTTTCTGGCATTTAGCGCAATGGCAGTTCTGCAAGATTTCCATAAGGTAGGGTTTGTTTGTTTCCTCCGAATGTCGCCTATAATTCATCCTGAGATGTTTATTTGCCTAATGTAACATTTTATTGCCCTGCATTATTTATTTCCTAGGTTTGTCAGCTGCTCTGAACTCCATCCTCTACTTGGAGTCTGATTAGCTTAAGTGCAACAGATCTGGTTCGCTTTCATCTTCTCAGTGTAAGTGTTACAAAAAGGCGTCCACGGTCCAACTTCCTCAAGAAAAAGACGAAAAAAAACACAACAACATCTCTTTTTTAAAAAGCGTACAGTACATTACAATGTTTACAGCTCTGTGGAAAACGAACGTTACTTGCATTTATTTTAATAAGCTGTGATATGTGTGTTTATATAGATTCCAGCAGTGGATGCAATACCTGGGAAGATTATAATGTAGGGAAATTATAGTAGTGAAGTAATGGGAGTAAGTGCTGGAAGGAGGTAATTACACTATATGTACTATGGGCATTCCGGCTTACAGAATCTCCTATTGTAATACAAAACCGATGTAAGTGGTGCAGATGTGAAATACGTTTGTGTGGATGTGCACTTACTGATCTGACTCATTCCATAATTAGTCTAAAGATTTCCATGACATCACTTGTACCTTCAGAGCTAATTGAGGTTTAGAACTCCTATGTTTCCTGTGTTGACATTATAATACAAACCACAAATATTTATTTATTCTTTTATTTGTTTTCTAAAATATCAGTGAGTCTGGACGGTAAGTACACTTGGAAAGTCAAACAATAGTAGAGGGTGCACTCCTCACCAGACTTAGGGCCCCATTCCACCGGACGATTATCGTTTGCATAATCATTAACGATTAAAGATCTCAAACGACCGCTATTGAGAAAGACCTGAAAACGTTCACTCATTTCCGTGGAACGATAATCGTTACTTATGATCGTAATTGCGATCGTTTTTTCTTCGCTATTTATTCACTATTGCGTTCGTATCTATTGCGAACGACCGAACAATGTCCTATTCAATGCGAACGATTTGCGAACGTTTTGCTAACGAGCAACGCTAAAAATAGGTCCAGGTCTTATAAACTGATCAACGGTTTCTCGTTTGGTCGTTGATCGTTAACTGCATTCCAACCAAACGATTATCGTTTAGATTCGAACGATTTAACGATAATCCGAACGATAATCGTCCGGTGGAATAGGGCCCTTAATCTGTAGGTCCGTTGATAAGTCAAACAAAATATAGGTTGGAGAAAGCACATAAAGTGAAGACTAGAGATGAGCGAGTAGTGAAATATTCGACTTTGGAGAATTCAAATCGAATAGGAACCAATAATTGACTTTTCGAACGAATATTCAATCTCATTATAGTCTATGGGAAAAAAAATTCGAGGCACTTGGAAATCAAAATTACACCACTTGGAGGTCACCAAGTCCCCCATGAAACCGCCCTAAATGATGCCAACACCTCCGGAGTGACACTGTGACATCAGGGGGAGCATGCCTGGGTGCACCCAACAGTTGCGAAGGAAAAATATTTGCGAACGCTTTACGAATGTTTACGGCAATGTTCACACATTTCCTTTGTATTTTATGCGCAGCGTTACATACATGATCCCAATGTGCGTCTGTAGAGTGTTACGTTATTTGTGCGTATCACGCATTACGCTGAACGAACGCTAGGCCACAGCAGAGCAGAGATCAGGCAACTGGCACTATAGGTATCACGTGCCTTTTACTGGGCAACTGGCACAATAGGTATCACTTGCCTTTTACTGGGCAACTGGCATAATATGTATAACATTTATGTGCCCTTAGTGGGCTAAACCAGGGACACTATAAGTTACTTGTACACACAGGGTACTGGAATGAATACAGCTGCTGATACTGCTGCTACTGCTGCTGCTGCTGCTGTTATCATCTATGTCTTAGCACTAAGAAGTGCTTTGAATTCAAAGATGACCTTTTTCGCTGGATCTTAGCCCTGAAAAGGACTTTTGGGTTCAGTAGTAATCCTGCCTAGCAAAAACGCTACTAAAACCTATATCTCCCTGCTCCAAGAACTCTCCCTGGCTAGGTTGAAAGCGCATCTGCGGTCGAGAGGCGGAAGTCAATTATTAAATATTCGAGGTCATGTGGTTCAGGGTAGACGCCGTTTTGGCGCTGCGTGTGTACTCCCAGGGTCTCTCAAGGCCTCCCTGCATGGTGATTGGATTAAAAAAAGCGCCAAGTGCGATGGGAGGGCTTTCAAATGTTTCCAGTGTATTCGTCACACTACTCGATTAAATTTGAATCTTTCGAATACGGCAATATTCAATCGAATACCATCTCTAGTGAAGACGTGACCTTTATTTACACCGGATGCAGCGCTTAATCTATGTTTTTGAAAAGAAAAAAATATGTCGGTCATTTTGAGATTAATTTAGCTGACTGGCCTCCTGTCAGTGCAGTGACAGCTGTTGGCACATTATTGTAGTTCAGGTGGACTGATTGTCCTTTGAATGTGTCTTTAATTAAAAAGTCTGTTGAATTTAATAGTAAAAATGGTGAAAGGACAGTAAAAAAAAAACAGCATGTGAACAAAAAAAAAAAAAAAAGTCCAATGTTTGCAAAACACGTCTGAAAATAATTGTGATGAGCGTTATTTTGGCATCCACGCAATGTCCGTCATTTTATACACTGTGGGGGAGATTTATCAAACATGGTGTTTCATTTTCCAAAGAGTCTGTGAGGAATAAAAAGTGTAATCTAATTGGTTGCTAGGGGCAACTGAGCCAGTTTCACTTTACACCATGTTTGATAAATCTCCCCCAGTGTGCATTGGACATCCATCTTTCCATTGACTTCAATGCATTGCATTGAAGTCAATGAAATCACGTCAAAAAAGGAAATTTGAACAAAGACGAAAATTGAACGTAGTGTGAACATAGCCTAATATGAGAACTTGGACACACCAATGCCAATTAAAAAATCTTCAAAGCAAACTCTTTTAGAATATCCTTTTTTTTTTTACATTGTTCAATGTTTGTATCTCCAGGATAGCCAAAAATTTCATGATGCTCAAGTAAATTTTATTTATTTAATTATTATTATTATAACTCTACTAACAGACAAGGGGAACTGCAATGGGGACTAGAGACACACCCAGTTATGCTAATTTATTTATGAGGCGATTTGAGTCCCCAACCATACAGCAGTCCCCCTGGTCTATAGAGAACATAGTGTACTATAAACAATAGATTGATGATTTGTTCATTATTTGGAGAGGATAGAGAGAATAGATCTTTTCGTGGAGCATTTGAACACCAATGCCCATATATCCCATATAGTAGCATGGAGGGTTTTGTGTTTTTGGATTTCTTTGTTAGTTATGAAGGGGAAGATATCATATTTTAGATTCCAACAGTATTATTATTATTATTATTATTATTATTATTATTATTATTATTATTATTATTATTATTATTATTATTATTATTATACTAGCAGGCACTGGAAAAATGGCTAATAATATACCTATGGCCATTCTTTTTAATTAGAAATATTACCCCCACAAAGTAACTAAATATTACTACTATACTGTTATTGAATATAATCAGGTATAGCAAAACCAACTACAGCACTGTAGAAGGGTCAGATAATACCATTACTCCTAAGTGTTTTTAGCCACTGCCTAATGATTGAATAATTTTCAGGACCACAATGGAGTGTGATAGAGAAGGGATGGGGAGAGGACGTAAAAAGTCAGCCCTAATGTGGTCCCACCCGGTTGACCCTGCCTACTTGCCTCAAACAGCCCGAGGGAGCTGTTGACAACTGCTGATGGTCACTTACCTGAGGCTATGGTGATAACACAAAACAGAGACAAGACAGACAAACACCAGGGGAAGGTCATACAGATCAGGGTCAAACCAAACAGACAATACAACACAAAATCAGGAACCACGAGAGTAGTCAGGGAAACAAGATCCAAGTTCAGGAAAGCAATAATGCAAGGATACAAGGATTTAGGAGACACTTGCATGCTAGTGAAACTAGCATAATAGTCAGTGAGGATAATGAGAACTAGGGGACATATATAGGAGGTCAGGGGTCGGGTGCAGAATGTGATCATCACGAGCCATAATGCAGACCTTAAACTTGACGGGCAGGGAGACCTACCAGTCATTCACCATAATGCAGCACAGCTGCATAATTCAAAGCGCCCCACTTTGCCTGAAAAGCCGCCAGGTATCCATGAAGTTACTCGGCACGCAGTCTTGGCTCCACGTAAAGAGACATGCAAGTTCGCTGCTGCCAGGGCGAGCCCCTGAAGACATCACTGGAGCGAGGTCTGGCAAGGATATAACAATAATATATCATCCTCATCCTGACCAAAAATCACCATTCCAGCCTCAGCTTATTTAAACAGAACATGTGACAACTAAAAAAAAAAAAAAGAAGTTTCAGTGACCCCCCAATGCTTAAGGGGCTCCAAAGCAGATTGATGGTTACTACAAATCTTGGTTATTACAAGTTTTAATAGCAGGACATTCTTATGGCACTTTGGAATTGCACCTCCACTGATGGTGGTGGCGGCAGCGATATGTTTTTGCCTCATTCTATAGGTCCACTCATCTTTGTGTAAGACATTGTCGAGTCATGTTTATATTTATCTATCCATACACACCCATATTTGCTGATTGTCTTTATTGGGCAGGATGCAATCTTCCAAAAAGGGCATGCGATATGTCACTTGGCAAAAAAGCCCTGACATTTGTTGGAAGAGCATGATCAAGACTTTCAAGTAATCTCTCACCCCTTATTGCCCTAGGCTTGAACCCAAGTGATCATCTGTAGGACCATCTGCGATCCTCTTGTTTGCTTTATAGATCCTCCTCCATGTATCCTTCAGGAATTATTTATCATCTAAACAGGTCCTCAAGAGAAGACCACCAAGGTTTATAAGTTGAACTTAACTTGAGAAACATTTAGAAAACAATTTAGTCTGTGATTCACCGCAATTCATCCAAACAGGTTTTTTTACTAAGTCTAAACTAAAACGGTTTTAATTGAGCTTCTTCATGGTTTTTATCAGAATAACTCCAGTAACTTAAGAGGTACATCATGAGAATCTACCGATATTTACCTGTTGCGGCTGAGGTGCAACATGTAGGAGTTATTCCTTCGAAATAAATATACTAATTAGTTCTTTTGATGCACCGTGGGCGTTCCTTGGCCCCTTGGAAGTGCACTGTCCCACTCGCCAGCCATATAGTGCTCTTACTCCCTCCAAGAAAAGAGATGTGGCTATTTATGCATATATGAATATGCATAAGTAGGAAGGGATGTACAAGCCAGAGGTGCATATCAACAGGTACATATCAGCAGGTTTGTATGGTTCCTTTTAATTTTTTAAGTGTACCAATCACAGTTGCTGCATCTGCATACTCAAGTTTGGTAGACTGAAATACGGCAAGTACATTGTACAACGGCCATGATTATTACGAAAATATACGTTACCTTACCGTCTATGGTATCCTGGCTGGAGCATATACACATGGTATCCCTAGCGGCGCCGCAAACAACTGACATGTCAGTTTTCTGCGGCCGCTATTCATTGAATAGCGGCAGCAGAAAACCCTGTCAGTGCACACTATGGAGCGAACGGCTCCAGCCGCACACACCATAGTGTGCAGTGGAGAGTTCACGGATGAGCCCGCATCAGAATTTTGCAGCCTTAACGATCATCCGGCAGGCACTGGGTCACGGAACAGCCGGTCTCATAAGTAATGCTGCTCTTGCTACTTAAAAAACTGGATGGGGTTTGGCATAAAATAGGGTGGGTCTCCACAGTAAATGGACTATAGCTAATGCCAGTAATTGATAGGGGAAATCATGTCTTTTAAATGAGAAGTTCCACAAACTGTAAAAATGGGTGGGTGAGAAAATAACAAACAAGTGAACTCATCCACTGTAGCGCCGCTCCCGGGACCCATTCACATCAGCGGGGTCCTGCAGCTCTGCTAGCAGCAACGTTACAACACGGTACTCCACCCCAGTCACTGACTAGCTGAGTGGGCAATTGCTCAGCCAGCAAAAAACGAGAAAAAAAATGGTACTAGATACAGCGCTGTCCCAAAAAGAATCCAGATGTGCACCATAAAAACGTTACATATATAATTTATTAGCAAAGCACAGAGTTTACGCGTTTCAGGAGGTAAATAGGTATCCCTTCATCAGAACAGTGCAATATAATATTGCACTTGATATTGCACTGTTCTGATGAAGGGATACCTATTTACCTCCTGAAACGCGTAAACTCTGTGCTTTGCTAATAAATTATATATGTAACATTTTTATGGTGCACATCTGGATTCTTTTTGGGACAGCGCTGTATCTAGTACCATTTTTTTCTCGTTTTTTGCTGTTACCTCACGGGCCCTGTTGTTGGGAGTATCCTGTCCACGGTATTTTCGGCCTTGCAGTCCCGGATCCTAGCAACCTGCCTACTGCCCTATCCTCACGGATTTACAGCTACCCCAGAGGGATGATATGCCTACAGCCCAAGTGGCACAAAGGTGAGTGGAATCACCCACTCCCCCTATTCTAGTGTCATCTCGGTAAGACGCTGGTGCCCTTGTTTTTTTCTTTTTATATTTGCAATTGCTCAGCCAGGCCATGATGTTGCTGCTGCAAGAGCCGGGTGACATACCCAGTTTCCTCCAGAAGGTTGCAACCGGCAACAATGAACCTGACTCCGTAGCAGGGCAATGGAACCACCATGACGGGTGAGTTCTCTTGTTTGTTTTTCTTACCTACTCAACCCTGTCATTTTGTTAACATTCTTTGAACTTCCTCTCTAATGAATCTGCCAAATCCAAAGGCAGGCTGTTGTGTTCCAGATTACATATATAACCCCTAAAGTAACTAAAAAAAAAAAAAGTCTAATAAGAGAATAAAGTAAAACAAAAAGTTATTGAAAATATAACAAAACAAAAAAAAAAACCTTACCCTTCAAATCCCCCTTTCCCATTTTCCACTGTATGAAATAATCTTATCAATTTATTGATTAATTATTAAAGCCCCCTAGTGTTCAAGAATTTTTTTTTTTATGTTTTTAAAAATAATAATTTTTTTTAAATATTAAATACAATATTAAAATACAAGGTATTAGTCCCATAAAACGAATGATAAAGTGGAAAAATGAGCCCTCACAATGGATAAATAAAAAAAAGTTATAGCTGTCAGTATATACATTTTATGATTTTTTATTTTTAAAATAAAACATAAGAAAACAATTTAGATTCACTGTATTTGGCTGTGTTTACACTTCGTTTTTTTTAAGCAAAGAACGGATGCTGATTGCAATGGGAGGGGCATTGCATTGAAGTCAATGCACTGCTGTCCGCTGTATGCACATCGTTATTTTACATTGTACATAAAAAATATAAAAAATATGTACATGTCTATAATTTCCTGATGCTGTCCACCGAACAGCATCCGGAAATAATAGCTTTTCACACAATGTAAAGTCAGTCCGAAGGTACCTGCACACCCGCGATGCCTGCAAGTCAATGTGAAAAAAAGGTATCAGCTGCAGGAACGCTGTAAACCAAGTTTGAACATAGCCCATCATTGTAATCTTTCTGAATAAAAGATAATTTATTATGACTAATGCACAGTGAATGGCATAACCACTCCCCAATATGACGTCCAGGGACGTCATGAAAAGCAGTGGCAGAACGCATCATGACGTCCCTGGACATCATGGCTTCCCTGCCTCCCCCCGCTAACCCTATCTAAGATCGAGCAGCAAGAGGAGGCTGTGTGACACAGCCTCCTCCTGCTGCCTTTTCCCTGGAGGGGAGCCGCGCTCCCCCGGGCAGTTAACCCCATAAATGCCGCGGTCAATGCGACTGCAGCGTCTATGGGGAGATTCCGTGTCCTCCCGCCGATCGGGCGGCGGGGGGAGGCTGCAGAACATTGCCTCCCCCCACCGCCACTAACAGTGTGTCCCCCGGCCCCCTACCCTCGTCCTCCGATACCGGCGGATCGCCGCTATTACCGTTATAGCGGCGATCCGCCGGTACCAGGCATTACCGTTGCCCATAACCACCGGAGGTAGCGGAGAGCATGGGGCAGTGATCGGGGACCCCCCCGTGTGGTCCCGGAGCAGGCGATCAGCGGTATATACTATATACCGCTAATCGCCTGTTCCCAGTGCAAAAAAACACTTTTTATCCCCTGTCACCATAAATCATTGGTGACAGGGGATAAAAAGTGATACAGTGTCGCCCCCTACCCCCCCAGTCACCCCCAGTCACCCCCCTTCCCCATATACATTACCTGATCCTGGAGCTCCGTCCTCCTCGGCGTCCAGGCTGATTCTGAAGTGCGCATGCGCTCCAGAATCAGTTATCTCGGAAAATTTAAAGTGACAGAGACCAATTTGGTCTCTGTCACTGAGCTATGATTACTGTGATAGAAAATATCACAGTAATCATAGTAATATAGTGAAAATGAATGTATAAAGTACAAAAAGTGACAAACATACAAAAAAATAAAACACACACTTTTTATTATAACCACCGCACGCTGCCCATAACCACCGCACGTTGCCCATAACCACCGCACGTTGCCCATAACCACCGCATGTTGCCCATAACCACCGCAAGTTGCCCATAACCACCGCAGATTGCCCATAACCACCGCACGTTGCCCATAACCACCGCACGTTGCCTATAACCACCACACATTACCCATAACCACCGCACGTTGCCCATAACCACTGCACGTTGCCCATAACCACCGCACGTTGCCCATAACCACCGCACGTTGCCCATAACCCCCGCACGTTGCCTATAACCACCGCACCTTGCCCATAACCACCGCACCTTGCCCATAACCACCGCACGTTGCCTATAACCACCGCACGTTGCCCATAACTACCGCACCTTGCCCATAACCACCGCACGTTGCCTATGACCACCGCACGTTGCCTATAACCACCGCACATTGCCCATAACCACCGCACGTTGCCCATAACCACCGCACGTTGCCTATAACCACCGTACGTTGCCCGTAACCACCGCACGTTGCCTGTAACCACCACATGTTGAACGTAACCACCCCGAATTGCCAGTGACCCCCTCCAGATGGTCTGTAATCAGCCCCGATTGCCCGTAACCCCCCAGATTGCATGTGACCACCGCACGTTGCCTCTGACCACCGCACGTTGCCTCTAACCACCGCATGTTGCCTCTAACCACCGCACGTTGCCTCTAACTCAGACGCGTTGCCAGTGACCCCCTCCAGATTGCCCGTAACCACACCAGATTGCCGTTACCACCCAAAATTACATGTACCCACCCCTGATTACCTATAAGCACTTCAGTTTATCCGTAAAAACCCCAGATTGTCTGTAACCACCGCATAATGCCAGTAACCACCACAGATTGTCTCTAACCGCCCCATGTTGCCCGTAACCACCGCAGATTGTCTGTAACCCCCCCAGGTTGCCCCTAATCACACGTAATTCCCCCCAGATTGCCTCTGACCACCGCACGTTGCCCCCGACCACCGCACGTTGCCCCTGACCACCACACGTTGCCTCCGACCACCCCAAATTGCCAGTGACCCTCTCCAGATTGCCCGTAACCATGCCAGATTGCCTGTAACCACCCCAAATTACAGGTACCCATCCCAGATTACCTATAAGCACTTCAGTTTATCCGTAACCACCCCACATGGCCCGTTACCACCCCACTTTGCCCGTAACCGCCCCAGATGGTCTGTAACCACCCCAGGTTGCCCATAACCACCCCAGGTTGCCCGTAACTAGCCCAGGTTGCCCATAACCACCCCAGGTTGCCCGTGACCACCCCAGGTTGCCCGTGACCACCCCACATTACCTGTAATCTCATTTTTTTTATTGTATTTTAGTAACTGCGCTATTCTAATAACTATTACTAGCTGCGGTTTTGCTCTAGCAAATTGGCGCTCCCTTCCTTCTGAGCCCTGCTGTGTGCCCATACAGTGGATTATGCCCACGTATGGGGTAGCGTTTTACTCAGAAGAAGCTGCGTTACAGATTTTGGGGTACGTTTTTTCTCCCATTCCTCGTGAAATTGAAAAATTTTAAACTAAACGAACATATTATTGGAAAAATTCGAGTTTTTCATTTTTACTGTCTTATTTTGAATACTTTCCTCTAATACCTGTGGGATCAAACCGCTCACTGCACCCCAAGATGAGTTCTTTGAGGGGTGTACTTTCCTAAATGGGGTGACTTTTGGGGGGGTTCTATTCTGCTGACACTACAGGGGTGCTGCAAACGCACCTGGCGCTCAGAAACTTCTTCGGAAAAATATGCACTGAAAATGCTAATTGGCACTCCTTCCCTTCTGAGCCCCGCTGTGTGCCCATACAGTGGTTTATGCCCACATATGGGGTACCGTTCTACTCAGGAGAACCTGCGTTACAGATTTTGGTATGCAGCTTCTCCCCTGTTCCTAGTAAAATTGAGAAATTTCAAACTAAACGAACATATTATTGGAAAAATTCGAGTTTTTCAATTTTACTGTCTTATTTTGAATACTTTCCTCTAATACCTGTAGGAACAAAATGGTCACCACACTCCAAGATGAATTCTTTGAGGGGTGTACTTTCCAAAATGGGGTGACTTTAGGGGGGGGGGGTTCTATTCTGCGGACACTACAGGGGCTCTGCAAACGCACCTGGCGCTCAGAAACTACTTCAGCAAAATCTGAACTGAAAATGCCAATTGGCGCTCCCTTCCTTCTGAGCCCGGCTGTGTGCCCATACAGTGGTTAATGCCCACATATAGAGTACCGTTGTACTCAGGAGAACCTGCGTTACAAATTTTGAGGTGCAGATTCTCTCATGTTCCTTGTGAAATTTAGAAATTTCAAACTAAACAAACATATTATTGGAAAAAATTGAGTTTTTCATTTTTACTGTCTAATTTTAAATACTTTCCTCTAATACCTGTGGGGTCAAAATGGTCACCACACCCCAAGATGAATTCTTTGAGGGGAGCACTTTCCAAAATGGGGTAAATTTTGGGGGGGTTCTCTTCTGCGGGCACTACAGGGGCGCTGCAAACGCACCTGGCGCTCAGAAACTTCTTCAGCAAAATCTGCATTAAAAACCTAATTGGCGCTCCTTTTCTTCTGAGCCCTGCTGTGTGCCCATACAGTGGTTTATGCCCACATATGGGGTACCGTTGTATTCAGGAGAACCTGCGTTACATATTTTGCAGTACTTTTTTTCTCTTGTTCCTCGTGAAATTGAGAAATTTCAAACTAAACGAACATATTATTGGAAAAATTCGTGTTTTTCATTTTTACTGTCTAATTTTGAATACTTACTCTAATACCTGTGGGGTCAAAATGCTCATCCTACCCAAAGATGAATTTTTTGAGGGGTGTACTTTTGAAAATGGGGTGACTTTTGGGGGGATTGTGTTCTGCGGACACTACAGGGGCTCTGCAAACGCACCTGGCGCTCAGAAATTTCTTCAGCAAAATCTGCATTAAAAAAAGCTAATTGGCGCTCCTTCCCTTCTGAGTCCGGCTCTGTGCCCATACAGTGGTTTATGCCCACATATGGGGTACCATTGTATTCAGAAGAACCTGCATTACAGATTTTGGCATGCTTTTTTTCTCATGTTCCTTTTGAAAATGAGAAACTTTAATCTAAACGTATATATTATTTGAAAATTTTCATTTTCGATTTTTTTACGGCCTAATTGTGAATACTTTCCTCCAGCCCCTGTAGGGTTAAAATGCTCATTATAACCCTAGATTAATTCTTTAAGGTGTCTATTTTCCTAAATGGGGTCACTTATGGGGGTTTTCAGGATACCAGACTTCTAAATCCATTTAAAAAAAGAACTGGTCCCTAAAAAAATCAGTTCTGGAAACTTTCACAAAATGTGATAATTTGCTAATAAATTTCTAAGCCCCATAACACCCCAAAAAAGTAAAATATGTTTCCCAAATTATGCCAGAATAAAGAGGACATATTGGTAATGTGATTTAGTAACTAATTTATGTGCTATGACTTCCTTTTTTAGAAGCAGAGAATTTCAGAAGTTCATAAAATGCAAAATTTCCAAATTTTTCATGATATTTTGATGTTTTTCACAAAAACACCCAAAGTAGTGACCAAATTTTGCCACTAATATAAAGTGCCATATGTGACGAAAAATCAATCTCAGAATCGCTAGCATACGTTAAAGCATCACTGAGCTATAAGAGCATAAAGTGAGACAGGTCAGATTTTGAAAAATTAGCCTGGTCATTAAGGACAAAACAGGCTGCGGAGGCAAGGGGTTAAAGGGTTTTTTTTTTTTGTTTTTTTTTTAACATAATATTTATTTATTAATTGTATTTGTACACAAAATTGATAGATTTCCTATTAATGCTAAATGATATTAGAAGTGTTTCCTTGCCTATATTCGGGGGGGAAAATGGTAGAAAACCTGGTGATACCTTGTATATATAGCCAAGTCCTTTTTAACTCAATTTATATAGATTAACAACATTTCTTTTTATTGAGTCAACTCCACAAACAGCAGGGATGTATGTCTGCCACATTTTTTTGATTCACTTCTCTTCAAAATTTCATGGAAACACTGAGAAGTCTCCTAAACTAAACAGATTATGAAAAGTAAAAACATTGGTAGAAGAAGAGTTAAGTTAGATATCTGTGGAACAATTAAGTTCCACCGTGTTTGTAACTGCATATGATTTATAGCGGCATTGGTTATTGTACGTTTTTTTCTGCTGGTTGGACATGTGACTCATGTTCCTTTATGTTGTTGATATAGATCATATAACATATTTTCATTTTCTACAACGTTGCCCCTTTACTCTCCTTCTTCATCACCGTTCCCCGTGGTTGGCCTTCTGTGTCTCGGTTGGATTTATTTGCTGTGCGTTTCCCTCTGCTCCTCGCCCTCCAAGCGGAGCACAATACCAAACACAAAATTAAGTTTCATGCTACTGTCCCTTTCTGGAGGACCGAAGCATTTGACTGCCCTAACGTTTCAAGGGAGTGCTTAACACTCTCCAATTTCTACCGAATAATTGGAAAGCCAGATCAATCCAGAAATCTAAACATAAGTTCGAAGAAATATAGGAAACGTTCAACAGGAAAACGTATTCAAGGGTATTCTTGCATCTATTCATAATGAACATTCACACTGAGGCTGCTTCAAAAATCCATCTGTGCTCCTCATCTTCAACTGTATTTTTTTGTTCAATAAAACCATTCATTTTCCACTTTCAATTGCAAAAAATGTAATCAGATTTCCTAATATGATCTCCATATCCAGCTAAGTTACCATCCTCAGGAGTCTCATAGGCACTGAATACCCACTTAATATTTAGTTTTAACAGCAAACATTATGGCTTTCAATTTAGGAGATTATTCTTCTTGTTAGTTATGTATCATATTTCCTATATCTCACTCTCTAGGTGGCTGATTTTCATCAGCAGCGGTATCATTTTGCCAAGGTTATAAAAATGCCATTTGCTCGGAGACTACTTTCTATTTGCTGATCCAGTGAAGCAGCGGTGGGATCACAATCATGTTCGGAAAAGTAATTGATGTAATCAGCTATATGCAGCTCAGCATCTCTGATAAAAAAAAAAAGTTTTAGGCAGTGGGGCTTAGCAATGAAACTTTATTCCTGCAATGCGATTTATGCCGCAGAAACACTAAGGTTCGGAAATTTAATATTGGTGGCTGTTTATTTTCTTAGACTTGTAGGCTAACATTGTTAACCGCCTAGTTTCTAGATTTTCTCCTAGAACATTTCTGTTACTGCCGATATCATTCTCCGATGTGATAGATAGGACTCAAAGGACTTGAATAAATAGAATGTTGCATTGCCGATTTGAAAAGAATGAATTTGGTTCCACATTTACCTTTTACAGTAATATGATCTTTTTTTAGGGTTGTCCAAATGTTTAACATTCCAGCTTTTTATGTGGTCTACATGGTCTAGAGTAATTGGAATATTTACATAGATTTAAAGGGGTATTCCTCTCCTAAAGGAGTTTTCTGTCCCTACAAAATGGACTCAGTCTGACTTGAACATAAAAAGAAGTTATACCACTGCTGTCGTAATTGGGGTTTTCTTTTGCATTTTTATTTCTTTCATAACCTGCCCTACTTACAGTTGTCCTTCAAAACTCTAATTGGCTTCTATTGCCAATTCAGTGCAATTTTGGAAACACTTTTAATTGTTATGCAAAACAGGAGGAGTCACAAGTAACCGATAGCTCAATTTTTTGCAACAATTACTACAAAAATATTGATACTTGAGTCTAGAAAGTGCTTGTTACTTGAGTTGAGCATTTTTCAGTGCTTGAGTGGTTGTATCAAGTAATGAGCCCTATTGAAAACAATGGGGGCGATTTATCAAAGGGTGTAAAATTTAGACTGGTGCAAACTGGCCACAGCAATCAATCACAGCTCCTCTTTCCTTTCACCAGAGCTGGAAGCTGAGCTGTGATTGGTTGCAGTGGGCAGTTTGCACCAGTCTAAATTTTACACCCTTTGATAAATCTCCCCAATGTGTTTAAAAAATAAGTTGGGCTGCAGGCATTTTCTCCATGGTCTATCTCCCGATCGGTCTGCACACTCAGACCCAGACCGATCAAAACTTTTGACATGCCTCTATGACATGTCATTTTTTTTTTTTTTTTATAAAAACAAGTACACTTAAGGCCCTATTCCACGGAACGATTATCGGAATAGGGGTTTTAAAGTTAAGACTGTGCTTTGTTTATTTTATCTACTATCTTCAATATTTTAGCTCAGCCAATCAGCAGACACCACTGGCGAGAGACCACTGTTCACTCATCTCATCTTGCAGAATGCTCGCTTATCTCTACTGATTAAATTAGAAGTTCCTGGCTTTGCCCCCTTCCAGGTGGAAATTAAAAATGAATTTGGTACAATATGAAAGCTTGACCTCTTGTTATGTAACTGTGCAAATATAAGATGTTTATGATTCTTATAACTATTTTTAATTTCAGGTAAAACTTGAGATGGCAGAGGCACAAGTCTCATGTCTGTGGTTACGGGTCGTCATGAAGTTTTTGTTTCTCTAGGGAAAGTCTGCAAAGTACATTCACACTAGGGGAAAAGTGTCCTTCCTACAGCACTGTCAAAATCTGGGTCTCTTATTTCATTAAAGATAACCCCTTCAGTGGCCACCCCACAACCTCAACAGACCCGGCACTAAATTTGTGCCTCTGCCATCTCATCTGCTACCTGAAATGAAAACTAGTTGTAAAAATCCTAAACATCTGATATTTGCAAAGTTACATAACAAGATAAATCTCTCGAATGGTACATTTATATGGTACATTGCTTTTTAAATTTGGAAGGGGGCAGAGTTACAAACAGTTTGACACTTCTTCTCCCCCCCCCCGTACTTTGTACAGCATGCTCACTTTTCTGGACTGATTAGATGGGGGGGGGGGGGGGGGAGATCCTGTCTTTACTCCGTTCCAGTTGCAATAGAAAAATGAAAAATTTGGTACCATATGAAAACTAGCCCTCTTTCTTTTTAGCTGTGCAAATATGCGATGTTTACAATAACTTCCAATTTTTAATTTGGGGTAAAACTTGAGATGGCAGGGGCACAAGCAAGTTTCATTTAAGTACTGAGATTTGTCACAAAGTTTATTATATTGAACGATTGAAAGGTTTGGAATAAAAGGAAATCATTTGAACTAGATGTGCTGCCTGTCATCTTCTGTGTGGTTCCCTGGTTCTGTACGATATGCAATAATCATATTTGTTCTTCTCATCATCATCACCATTATTCTCAGACTATTATGTTATGGGTTTCTTGCCTACCCCCATGATTCCACCTCTATATTTGCCTTGAGTGCGACTACCACCAAGGTACCAGTACCTTTACCACCACAACAACATTACTACCATCACCAACACAGCCGTACATTTCACTCTTGTGCGCCACCTTCTCATTGCTCCTTCATATTGCAGTTCAAACTCTGATGGTGTTTATACAGCCTAATAAAAGGGAACACTGTCATGAACTTCTTCCTTAACACTTGGTTTGATGTCCATTAGAAAAAAAGAATCTCTTAACAGAGATTTGTGAAATTTGTTTCAGGAGGTTTTACTTGAATCAGCTGTCAAAGTCATGCTGGCTCTCCTGAAGGTTCTCTAAAGGTTCTCTGCCACCTGTGCTATTTAAGACTAATTGTAAAACTTTAATTAGAGGCTTCACTTTTAGACTAATCCTTCTTAGCAGAAAGAAAAACATATTCCAGCAAAAAAACAAACAAACAAACAAACAAACAGATAAAAGCTTTGTAATGTATAGCATCCATAATATTAACAAATAAAGCAATATACATTTTTAAGTTATCATCAAAAACACAGCTTTTCCTGTTTTCTGACCTTTTTTTCTCAAAAACAGTCAGAAAACAGGAAGTCCTGTGTATCTCAGGTCATCTGAGCGCTCACAGAGAGAAGGCAGTCATGTGATTGACGGACACATTGAGCTGTGACTCTCTGTACTGGCCTAAAAAAGTGGAAAGGGCGCCATAGGGTGATATGTAAACATCAGATTGTAGTTCGAACAAGCTGATAATAAAACTGCTCATCTGATGGTGTTGTGCTAAGAACACAACACCTGTATCAGTGAGAAGAGAGGTAGTAGCCGTAGCAGCCAGATTCCAAGGGTAGATGCCGAGATCCCAAGCCAGGAGATCAGGGAATGGAGAATGGTAGATGAAGTGTCGGATCCTCGGGGTAGGCGGGGACCACAGGAGCCAGAATGACGGCGCTTCACGGCTTCAGGTTTAATGAAGTAAAACAATGAATTTTAATGGTCTCATAACAATGGTCTCATAAATGGTCTCTCTTGATAAAGGGGCAATTTATGCCTCGAAACGCGTTGTTTATGAGACCATTAAAATTCATTGTTTTACTTCATTAAACCTGAAGCCGTGAAGCGCCGTCATTCTGGCTCCTGTGGTCCCCGCCTACCCCGAGGAACCGACACTTCATCTACCATTCTCTGTACTGGCCGGAATTCCTGTGTTAAGTCTCTTTTTTTCAACCAGCACAAGTCAGAAAATCTGCCTTCAGGAAACTGGACCTGGATGTCTGGTAAGTTTAGCTGTTATATAGCTGCTTTTTCACTACCTGGTCGACAACAGCATAGATATCCTGGTGGCACAGTCAAATTTTTAAAAACACCACCTGGTTCCTGCCATTGGCCTGGCCAGACTTGATTCTGATGGAGGCATGTCACCAAGGGGTGGGGTACACTGGGGGTGCCGAGACTGTCTTCAATGCATATAGTGGACCGAAGTGCACATGAAGAAACTGGGATCTATCGCGGGAACTGGACAGAATTTTGAAAAATGGACCATGTCTCTTTAGGGAGACACCTGTCAATCAAGCCCATGAAGCAAGGAGCTGTAGAAGAGGGCTGACTCCTTGACAGTTTCCTGTTTCCTGTCTTATTTGCTACGTCTTTATAAAGAAAATCGCAATACATTATTGTGAGAGAGTCTATGTTTGCTCCATGCTGCCTGTGATTAGTACAGGAACAAGATGTCAAGTTCTCTTTACCTCCAAGATATACTTGGGGAGGGAGGGAAGGCCGTGCGCTCTGCCCCCTCCCCTCTCTCCCCTGCCACTGTCATAAGATTGTGACAGTGGCAGGGGACAGAGAAGAGGGGGCAGACATAGGGGCATCAGCTTATGGGATCATTATGATCCCATAAGCTGATGTCCAAAAACGACCTGGGCATTTAGGAATCAATGACTTATGGTTGTGAAAGGGTTAAGATAATGTGCAATCTATACTTAGTTGTGTAAGGCTGTTGTAAGGCGGATGTCACACACAACAAATTCTCGACCAAAGCCAGAAGCGGTCCCAGTAGGAATAAGAGGTAAAATAGGTTTGCTTAGAATGTGCCACAAATGATTGGTAAACTAAATCTGTAAATGGCTCTTAAGGGGTTTAGTGTAAAATTAGAGGAAAATTTCAAGATGATAATTTTTGCCAATATTTCTAACTTTAATCATTTAGTAACACTAATATATTATTTTTTCTTGCTATGATATCATTTGTGTGCTTTACATTCAGATGCATTTAGCCTTAGCACAAAAGAACATCAGTAAAAATTCTTATTTGTACAAAGCAATTATCAAATCTATGATCCCCCATTACCAGTGCCATACCATTTACTAAATATTGTGTTTAAACCAAATAGAAGAATAAACTTCTGTGCATGAATGGGATACTGTTTCAGTTTGTATGTATATATGATCAGTTCAGTCAACATTGATGCTTATTTACACAGAACACTTATCATTATCTTAATGGAAATTGCACTGTGTACATGAGCCTATCTGTAGTTTTTCCTGTAATGTGATGCATTATGGGGAATTTATCTCATGTAACCGAAATGAATCTAAAAAGTAGAAAATTTCTGTAGCCATAAATGTTATATTTCAGCACTTGCTGCCTTAAACAGTGTCTGCATAGTAATGACTGGTCTCCCATTTCAAGTCAAGGAAAGACATTAACCATTGGAACATATTAGATAATAGCTTAACCCCTCCCACAACAGTACCATGACATATGGGTACATCATGGCACCAGTATTGGGGTATGGAAAGGGCTCACAGCTTATAGGCAGCACAGACCGATCGTCTGTGGCAGCCATTTGACCAAAACTAACAATGGCATCTAAATGGCCCCAGCAAGTGGCCCGGACTGGCCAATCTGTTCTAGCCTCTGCCTTGTTTCCTGGGCTGCCCGTACTCAGTGAGTGGCTACCTTCAGCTTGTACTGCATATGCACAAATAAATTGTGTGTAAAAAATAAATATATATATATATATATATATATATATATATATATTTATTTATTTTATAAAAAAAAATATAAAAATATATAACAATATATTAAAAAAATATATCGGCGTATGTGGAATCAATTGAACCATTAAAACTACAGAAAAAAATTGGATAAAATGTGATCAAAAAGTTACATATAAACTGTATGATTGTAATCTTAAGGAATCTTGAGGAACATAGATAACAGGTTAGTTTTACACATGAAGATTGGCTTTAAGACCCACCACCAATTTGAAAAAAAAAAATTGACCTCCTAAATCTTTTTTATTTGGAAGTCATTACAAGCGTGTCATTACCAAGCATAATTGATATTGCAAAAATCTCATATTGGTCTGTAGGTATGGCCTTTTAAATAAAAGGAGGAGAAAACGAAATGGAGCAAAAATAAAAATTGGCTTGGTCACTAAGGGGTTAAAGGGGTTGTGCAGGGATTAAAAGCTTAAAGGGAATCTGTCACATACACTTCTCATTCTAAACTACTGACACTGTTAGAGAAATGCTTTTATTAAATAGCACAAAAAGTCAAAGAAGAGCTGTAACACCTCCCTACACCCCCCCCTCCCATATCTGCCCTGCTTGGGACTTAGCTTCAAGATGTCATGTACTATAGAATAAAAGCATTATCTATATTCTGGAAGCACAGCTGGATCTATAAAAGGTACAACATATCACTTTGCTCTAGCAGCTATCTAACCATGTCAGCAGTTTGGATCCTGAATTACAGTTGACAATTTCCCTTTAAGTCACCTGCTCTCTGAAGCTCAATTGCTCCATTTTCACAACACTTTTACATCATGCAGCTGTTGAGAATCACATGCAGCCACTCTCTTTTTCGATCTTACAAAATATATTTCCAAGATGTGGAAAGGCAGGAAGCGAGCATCAGGGTGTTTTTACTGTTTTATGCCATTGGAACATGCTAAATGACGGCCGTTGTTTGGTACTCAAAAAACAGACAAACAAAAAAAAAACGGTTGTTATTTTGAGAATCAAATAACAGCTGTAGAAAATAGTTGTGTTAACATAGCCATAGAGATTAAGAAACATTTCGAAAGTTGTCTTCGCTAAATTGTAACACAAAATTCTGGTTTGTCCGAACTGAACGTTAAACCTTTAGTGCGGTTCAAAAATTTGTTCATCCATACTTGCTAGAGATGAATGAGCATGCTCGTCCAAGCTTGGTACTCGTTCGAACATTAGGGTACTTGATGGTGCTCGTTACTCGGACGAGCATTTCGCGATACTCAAGACAATGGCATCTTCTATTCCTGCATGATTGACTTTTTTTTTTAGCCAATCATCATGCAGGAGAGTCTTTGAGTGCTCATAGCATCACGTGGGAACCCTACATGTCGATAGCAGGGATTGGCTGTCCAGATCAGATGACCTGGGCATATAAGAATCAGGTCCCGCGGTGTTCGCATCAGACGCAGGCTGGAAGCGATTAGGGAGAGAGCTGCTGTCTGTCAGGGAAAGTGTTAGGCAGGGAATTAGTGTGCGGTTAGGCAGAAGTCCAACACGAAGAACCCAACAGTCCTTCTAAGGGCTTAAAATTTTTAAAACATATTTTTTTTTGCTACTCTTGGCTGCTGGCTTGGACTTGCAGTGCAGTTGTCAGTAGTCAATTTGTCCTGTTGCTGACATTCTCTTGGCTGTCTGGGATTGGTAGTTCAGCTATACCTATCCTTTCTGTGAAGTGTCCTATGCAATGGGTGCCTTAAAAAAAAAAAAAAAAGCACCAGTTACACACATACTCTATATGACCACCCAGCTGTTGTCAATAATTTGGCATAATGGTGCGATTAGCCAGCCCCAGAGGTATCCATGCATGCTGCCCCTGCTTTTTCCTGTGCATTTCCGTGTTGTTTCCATCATTTTCTGAGGTTTCCACATTTATAGGCAACCTTCCCTGTGCAGAGCTTTGGTCCCCTTCAAAAGTGCTTGAGTTTCCCATTGACTTCAATAGGGTTCGTTACTCAAAACGAGCACCCAAGCATTGGGAAATATTTGTCTCGAGTACCGAGCACCCGAGCATTTTAGTACTTGCTCATCTCTAATACTTACCTGTCTGCGTTCCCACAGTTTAACCCTAGATCTATATCTACTGCATGATAAAAAGCAAATAACCAGCACTGTTTCAAGTGGTCTTTCTAGTCACTAAGAAAGTGATTGTTGATAGGGGCTTTTACATTAAAAGGAGAGTTTGTCATTTTATCAATGAATACAATAGAGACTGGCCAAGTAACCTAAAGAAAGAATATAGAAAAGCTGCAGATTGTGTCTGGCCATGACTCAAAATCAATCACCGACTCAATGAGGCCCTCAGCTTAAAATATGATTCTTTCATCACCATAGGAAAATACATTTAGGAATGTAAAGTATTTTACTACCACATTATAAATGAATAGTAATTCTTAAGGATTTACTACTATCTACTCTTCTTTTATATACTCGTAACTAATGGCAATCACTTTGCAAAGTCTTCTTTAATGGGATATTTCCTAAGCTTGCATACTTGTAAAATGAAATGAATGGGCTTGTCCTCACTATGGCTATAGCATTATGTACACGTTTTACTGTTAGTAGGCTACTTTTAAAAACAGTCATGCATGGAACATATACCATATTAACATAATACTTAAACAATAATAATATTAAACAATAAAGAACATACACTTAAAGGGAATTTGTCAGCTGTAATTCACATTGTAAACAGCTGACGCTGTTAGAAAGCTGGTAGGTCAAAGAGACATATGGCATTTTTTATATATCCAATATATTCAAACATCGTCCGATGCCACAAATAATTTGTCAAGTACCAGTCCTCAGAGGAAACCACGAACAAAGCAGAAGAAAACGATGAGCAAACGAAAAGGACTGCACCTGACAAACTTTAGTCCAAAATGATAATCTTTATTTTACACATCAAAATTGGACAAAAAAATCACAAAATTGGACGAAAACCACAAATTCCCACCACTGATCAAAATAAAACACAGTGTGCCCAATACCAAGTGTAAGAATCAATGCAAATAAAGTGCAAATAAAGTGCTAGTGCCTACACGAAATATCTAAAATATAAAAAGATATTAGAGCAATCAAAAAATACCTATGAGTTTTGGAGTGACTTCCTCAGGGGTCATTTTGACGGTGAGGGTCAAGGCCCATTTTACAAATCTGACCTGTCTCACTTTATGTGATACTTGAACTCATTAAAGGGATTCAGAAACAGTTTCTTGCGACATATTGTACTTTTGTGTCATTGGTAACTTTTGGTCAATAGAGTCAACCTTTTATTGAATATAAATTCATTGTCTTATGAAAAATTTGCATTTTTATGGAAAATTTTCTGCTTGTAAGAAAGAGTAATGCCACACAATTGTGTTAAAAACTAAAATTTACCTTTGGTAACAACTTTATTTTTTTAAAGTTAGGCCAAATGCATCTTTGCGGGACTGTAACACAGTTGATATTGACTGAAAAATTCCACAATATTTATTACCGTATTTATAAAAATTTTTGGAAATATAACATATGTGTGCCTGGTGTGCTTCTTCACTCACGCACATGCCTTAAAAGTAAAAGGCTGTCATGGCGGTCCGAGCCGCCTCCGCTCCCGAGCGCCGCCCGGCCCCGTTTCTTACCCTCTGCAGGAGGTCCCCTGCATCTCCTGGGGCTCCCGTGTCCTCTCCTCCCCTGACTCCCGGCATCTGCGCTGCACGCCGGGGAGTCTCAGTGTGTCAGAGCCGACACGCGCGTCCCCGCCTCCTGGGGCGCGCGCGCCGACTCTGCTATGTCTTAAAGGCACAGTGTCCCCACAATTGGTCTGGCCATTTTCTCTGCCCCTATTAAAGGCTGCCCCTTCCTGTTCCCTTTGCCGGATCTATAGTGCCCTTTGCCTATCAGAGAAAGCGTTCCCTACTTACTGTCATTTCTAGTGTACCAGTCCTTTGCTCACGTTTCCTGACTCCGTCCTTGTACACCGCCTGCCCTGACCTCTCTGCCTGTCCCTGACTACGTCCTTGCCTTACGATTTTGTACTTCGTCTCTACTCGCCACCTACACAAGCAAGTCGCGCCAGGGGTAGCGACCTGGGGGTCGCCTGCCGCAGCAAGCCCATCCTGCCTTGCGGCGGGCTCTGGTGAAGACCAGTGGCCCGTTAGACTCCGCTCTCTGGTGCGGCTCAGTACCATCGCTTGTGTGGGCCACGTGGATCCACTGACCCCTGCCGTTACAAAGGCCACCTTGTGGATTTTGTGGCCTTGTTTGTATTACACTGTTTTTCAGGCATCATATTGGGTTTTAAATTGAGCAAAGCCTCATTTTTGGAAATTACACATAATGAATTTACCTAGAAATGTAGTGAGCAGTTTACCCTTATACATGTTTCATAGAATTTGACCAATAAAAAAAAGAAAGATTATATTTTTACAATAACATGTACATTTAGTTTACATTTTCTCATTTTCACAAGAAACTCAAAAGAATAAGCAACTTAAGTGGTTCCCCATATGTGGTTATAAAGTTGGCGTATAAGGCAACTGGGCGTATAAGACGACCCCTGACTTTCAAGAAGATTGTCAGGGGTTCGCCTTATACGCCAGAAAATGTTAACCCCTGCCTGACCACAGCCCTGCTGCGGTCAGGTAGGGGTTACCTGCAGCTAAATTTAAAAAAAAAAAAAAAAAACAGTTAACTCACATGGGGCCCGTTACCGGCCTCCGCGCACCTCCTGTCCCGTTCCTGGCCCAGGCAGTGTGTAGTGTGGGAAGTACCCGAAGCCTCTGTAATTCTTCCAAAGCTCTCCCGTCAGCCGAGCATCTCCGAGCTTCTCAAATGAGACACTCGGCTGCTTGGGAGAGCTTTGAGGATCCCCGGCGCAGTCAGTGTACATCACACTGCCTGTGCCAGGAACGGTACAGGAGGCACATGGATGCCGGGAATGGGTCAGGAGGTGCATGGAGGCCGTGAACGGGCCCCAGGTGAGTTAACTGTTTGTTTGTTTTGTAGTGGTCACCCCATATGATGGGGATGGGGCCATTTTTAACTCCTCCATCGTATGGGGTGACCATAGTCGGCGTATAAGATGACCCCCGACTTCTAAGAAGAATTTTCTGGGATAAAAAGTCATCTTATACTCAGGAAAATATGGTACTTCAAACGATCACTTTAGGTTGAAACATTGTATTAGCATGTGGCCACCAAATAAACTTTTGGATTATTCTGCCTTGAATGCTTTTGGACTTTGAACTCTTTCGGTATACTGGTTCACTGGACTGGTATTGTGAACCTCTGGCATGCATCCTGACTATACACAAAAGCCTACTGATCTACTGGTGCTGCTAGATATCCTTTGTGTTTGACTGTTACTGTCCCTATGTCACCTTATCTGACAGACCACCAATATACTGTATAAACCAGCCAACTCTTAAAGCCTACATGGTGAAGCCTTTAAGCTAAGGCAGGGATGAGGAACCTTCGGCCCTCCAGCTGTTGCAAAACTACCATTCGCATCATGCCTGGACAGCCAAAGCTAAAGCTTTGGTTGTCCAGGCATGATGGGAATGGTAGTTTTGCAACAGCTGGAGGGCCGAAGCTTTCCCATCCCTGGTCTAAGGCATGGGTCTCCAAACTGTGGCCCTCTAGCTGTTGCAATACTACATTCCCCATCATGCCTGGACAGCCAAATGCAAAGCTTTAACTGTCCGGGCATCATGGGAATTGTGCTTTTGCAACAGCTGGAGGGCTGCAGTTTGGAGACCCTATGTCTAAGGTAAATGTCAGGAAATCTGCAGTGTGCACAGAGCCTAAAATAAAATACAAATCCTATAAATCTAACATTTTTGAAGCTTATCCATTATCATATAACATAGGGAAAAATGCAGAAAATGCAAAAATGCCCTTTCTAAGAGAATGTGTCATGATAGAATACGGATCAGAGAATGATTAACTGTAATGTATGTTATCTACAGATCTTTCTTCTCTGAAGGTAACTCGGAGCTTTGGCTGTTAGATCTTGTTGCTGTTTAGTTGATGGTGTTGGAAAACATAATTTAAGAGCTAAAAGAATAAAAAAAAAAATGCTAAAATCCACTGCAAAATCTTCAAGAAGAGATATTATGGGTAATGGCACAAAATTGGAGGAACGAATACAAGACATATATCCTTGTGTGGAAAAAACATTATACCTTCAAAGAGTCTCTGGGAAAAAGATTATACCAGCCTTGTGCATTTTAAAAATTGCTTTGGCAATTACTTCTTTCTATGTTATTTTGGTTTCCATAAATTATACAAAAGTAATAAATATTAAATAACAAAATTTGGATCCTTAAACTTTGACCTTTCCGTTCTACTTTTTTCTAATAAACAAAAACATAAGCTATTTTACACTACCAGTAAGAATTCCTTACTATAGTATGCTTAAACTTTTGAAAACAGTTAAAGTATTGCATGTTAACCACCCCTCTGACCCCCCCCCCCTTTCAATGGAAATAAAACAAAAACAAAACATAGCCATACTAAAGACTTTTATTTATTTATTTTTAAAAAACATGTATTATTTTCTTTACATTTCACTATTACTTTATATTGGTCTACCACATAAAATCCAAATAGAATACATATAAAAGGAATCTGTCAGCTCCAATTCACATTCCAACCACCGACACTGTTAGATAGCTGTGCTAACAGGCTTTTTTTGTTCTCTAGAGAAAAAAGTGTCAAAGAGACTTTTCCAAGCTCCTGAAGAGCTGCAAGCTGAAATATCTCCTCTCTCCTCTATCATTGCTTGATTGATACATTGGAGTCCCAAGTAAGATCAGGTAAGGGAGGGCGGAACAAGAAGTTGTTACTCTGAAGTTTGGAAAAGCCTCTTTGACTCTCTATACTATGGAAATAAAAAATGTTCTATGTTCTGGAAGTACAGCACAATATAGGAAGGTACCATATGTCTCCTTGACCTAACAGATATCTAACAGTGTCAGCCGTTTGCAAATTTTGAAAAAAATTGGAAATGTTCGAGGGATATGAATACTTTATCAAGACACGGTAACACAATGTTTCATTATGACTCTTGTGCAGGGATCATGAGGGTCTGAACACTCAGACCACAACAGATCAAAATGTCAGACCCATGTCAAAGATTTTTTTCTAGAATGATGGGGACACTTTTTAAAGATATCTCAGAGCTGGAAAGATTTAAAGTTTTGGGGAGATTTTCGAGACCTGTTAAATTCCCTGTGGTAACTGCCTGATCGAAAATATAGATATTTACTCTACATTTCTGACAGATCAATTTGTAAGTCTCAATAAAACTGAATTCCATATTTCCTAAGGGCCTAAGGGCCCATACAAGAAGGGTCCCGTGTTCTGAACTGAGTGCATCTACAGTATTAGCGAAGTGAAGCGATTCGCTGCGTTCGACCGTCGGCTCGTCAGCTGGCTGCTTTTGAACTCCACCTAGTTTGAGTGCCTTTAAAAGCTGGATGCAGTCCTGGAAAACTTCTCTTAGGACTGGATCCAGCTTTTCCAGGTATCTGGAGCAGAGCTCAAAGGTAGCCGAATGACAAGCCAACAGCCGAGCGAGCGTAGCAAATCGCTTCACTTCGCTACAATACTGTAGATTCATTCAGTTCAGAACATGAGATCCTTGTCAGGACAGGGTAGGTAGGGACCAGACATGACAGTGGGCCCTAACGCTGAACCCACCAACTGTCCCTACCTACTTGCCTCAACCGGCTCTAGGCGGCCGTAGAAAACAACGTAGATGTTTCCTATGCTGGATATGTGCACACAGAACAAGACAGGCAAACAAACACAATATGAGATAGTCAAACAGGCAGGGTCAGAACCAAACGGGCAGCGCAGTACAAAAACAAGTAACAGTCGGATAGTCAAAGCCAGGGGGTCAGGTAACACAGTCGAGCAAGCAGAGGGAGTTAGGACAGGGATTGCAGGAACAGACAGGGGGAGCTGGGATCAGGATATGAACCTAATTAGCCAGCAGGGGAAGACTGGCTTCTACTTTCTTTTATGCTGACCAAGAGCCTGGTCTGGATCCTCATTGGACCAGCACTCTGATCTCCCAGGCTTCAGACAGGCAGAGGAATGAGTTAATCACACAGACTAATCAGCTGCAATAATCAAGCCCAGCAGCTTAACTCCTGCATAGCCAGGAAGCTAAGAAGCAAGCGGGCGTGTCACACAAAGGCAGCAACAGGCCCAGTCCACACCAGGTTACTGCACAATCCTGACAATCCTTCTTTGCTCTGGATCTGGATCTTCTTTGGATCTGTTGGGGTCTGAGTTTTTAGACCTCCATGATCTCTGCACTTATATATAGACTTATATTGGAGCTTGTTTAACCCCTTAGCGACCCATGACGTATCTGATACGTCATGGTGCCGCTCGGGGTGTTCAGAGCGGGGTTCCGCCGGGACCCCGCTCTGAACGGCGCTGATCCCGTCTGACACGTGCAGCCGGGCAGTGCCTCTATTAGCCGGCGCGGGTCCCGTTGCCGCGCCAGCTAATTAAGCCTTTAAATGCAGCTGTCAAACCTGACAGCTGCACTTAGAGGCTTCAGACCTCACATCCCTGGTGTCTAGTGGGACGTATCTCCCCCCCGCGATGCGATCGCGGGGGGGAGATCCGTTCTTCTGCCCGTGCCGGGCCTCAACGTCGGAATGACGCTGATCCCGGCTCGGCAATAGATTGCTATGGCCTGCAGCAGGCCATAGTAATCTATGACCGATCTAATCGATCTTTGCTGTGTATATACACAGCATTGATCTCTATCAGAGACCAGTGCTGTCTATATACAAGTCCCCCAGGGGGGCTTCAAGTTACAGTAAAAAAAAAAGTAAAAAAGTGTTTTTATTAATAAAAAATCCCCTCCCCTAATAAAAGTCCAAATCACCCCCCTTTTCCCATTTTATAAATATAAATTAATAAATAAATAAATTATGTGGACATGTCACTGGTAAAGTGCTCGAGGGGATGTACATCTCACCCAGGTTGATACACAGTGTGAGATGGTGAGTCCAGGAGGCATCTGTGCTCAGCAGTGTTATGCTGCTGAGCTATTATTTATTATTGCCGGGCCTGGACTTACATGGAATGGCAGGTAGGTTTTGGTAGTGGGACTTGCCATTCCCTCCCCCTCGATCCAGTGTGGGTTTTGGGATCAGGTGAGCTCTGATCCCAATCAGCCTGAGAAGGCAAAAGCTGTGCTCAGTGTACAGGTCTCTCTCTCTCAGCCAGGAGTGGACAGCCTGCATGCTGTTTGGTGAGAGCTGGGAAGACAGCCGCTGCTGGGGCCTGTTCACACCCCGCAATACTGATCACTGAAGTGCCAGAGAGGTAACCTGCTGTATTAGTAAGCGCCCAGACGGGCAGGACTTTTTGTTTTGTTTATTCTCACTGCACGGTGTTGCTGTATTTATGTTACTGGACTGTTTATGCTACAAATAAACACCCAAAGCTGTTTTATGAGCCCAAGTTTGCTGCCTGAACTGTGTCTAAACACACCATCCCCCGGGAAGATCCCTACAATTGGTGGAGGATGCGGGCAAAACGGTTGCTAGGGGCAACGGTGTGCATCAACTTGGCTACAGCTGCTTATGTCCTGGGTGAAGGCTGCGGCTTCACTCCAAAAACAGTCAAGCAACATGGAGGAGATGATGAAGCAGTTAATGCAAGTGAATATGCAGCAACAACAGGCTCTGACAGACGCTAACCTACGCCATGAGCAAGCATTGGCCGCACAACAACAGGCATTGGCCGCACAACAACAGGCTCAGGCAGCCGCTAAACAGGATCAGGCAGCCGCTAATCTGCGCCATGAACAGACAATGGCTGCACATCAGCAAGCAATGGCTCAACAACAGAGACTTATTGAGCACCTGATAGCAAAGCAAGAGGCGTCTGCAGGTGCTAATCCCCAGCTGGTGGCAGCAGCCGCGCCAGAGACTTTGTCTGTGAGAAGAGCTGTGCAGCGTGCGCTGCAAAAGATGACTGCTGATGACGATGTTGAGGCCTACTTAACTGTCTTTGAGCGTGTGGCTGAGCGAGAAAAGTTACCCTCCACTGAGTGGGCAGAGGTCATTGCTCCCTATTTAACAGGCGAACCTCAAAAGGCCTATTATGACCTCAGTGAGCAAGAGGTCAAGGACTATCCTCGGCTAAGAGCAGAGATACTCGCCCGACTAGGAGTTACTGCTGCTGTCCGTGCCCGGAGGGTCCGCAACTGGAGCTACAGTCTGGACAAGTCAGCGAGGTCCCAGATGTACGACCTGATTCATCTGGCAAGAAAATGGTTGGAGCCAGACACCTCTACTCCTGCCCAGATCCTAGAGAGGGTCGTGATGGATCGCTACCTCCGTGCCCTTCCTGCTGATCTACAACGCTGGGTGGGACAAGGCGACCCTAGAAGTGCCGACGAACTCGTCAGCCTTGTGGAGAGGTTCCAGGCGACCGAGGACTACCTCCGTGATGTTCCTGCAGCACCGTCACCTCCCCGGAGTGCCAGATCTGTGCCATCATCTGGTAAGAGACTTCCATCTATTGGGGGAGTGTGGAGGGGTGCTGATAGAGGGAAGAGCGCTCAGGAGGTGTCTCAGGGGCAAAAGACTGGTGGGGGACCCCGGTGGCTAAGTGGCCCTAACAAGGACTCCCTGCCAAGGAGACCAGGCCCTATCCAGTGCTGGAGATGCCACGAGACGGGACATATGTCTGCCCATTGCACTCTTACCTCTGAGCCCATGGAGTGTGACGCTAGCCGGCGTCAGTCGCTATTTGCGGAGCCGTCTTTTGTTGCAGTCACTGGACTAGAGACTGAACCGCAAATCTGTAACATTACTGTAAATAACTTTCCTGTTAAGGCGTTGCTGGACTCAGGAAGCCTTGTCACCTTGGTGCATGCCAGCCTGGTGACTGGGGACTTTGTGCCAGCAAGACATATGAGTGTGGTATGCATACATGGCGATACAAAGGTTTACCCTATAGTACGGGCTAATGTCGGGACTGAACTAGGTGCTGTACAATATGAAGTGGGTGTGGTTAAAAACCTTATGCATAATGTTATATTGGGGCGTGATTTTCCTTTGTTCTGGGCTCTATGGGGAAAACAACAATCCCCTGAAAGGAGTGAGGAGACCCCTAAGCCTATTGCATTACCCACGGTAAATGATAAAAATGTACAGGAGGAATATGATGCTTTTCCTTTGCAGGTCCTGGCTGGTGAGGAAGAGGCTCCTCCCACTGCGCAAAATGTTCCAGACTTAGAGGTGTCTAGGGATAATTTTGGTACTGCACAATTACAGGACCCCACTCTCAAAAATGCGAGAGAGCAGGTCACTGTTATGAATGGGGTACCTCAGGAACCAGAAGCTGAGAAAAAATTTCCACATTTTTCTATGACTAATGATCTCTACTACAGAGTCACTAAAATTAATGATGAGGTGGTGGAACAGCTTCTGGTGCCTAAGTCGTACCGGCGTCAGGTACTCGACATGGCCCATAATCATGTCCTTGGGGGACACTTGGGGACAGATAAAACACAGGAGAGAGTCCTCCAGAGGTTTTATTGGCCTGCGATTTATGCTGACATAAAAAAATACTGTGAGTCGTGCCCCACATGTCAGCTTAGCGCTCCAGTGTCGCATTTTCGCAGTCCTTTGGTCCCACTCCCCATCATAGAGGTACCTTTTGACCGGATCGCAATGGACTTGGTGGGTCCCATTGTAAAGTCGGCTAGGGGACACCAGTACATTCTAGTGGTGTTGGACTACGCGACCCGCTATCCTGAGGCTGTACCCCTAAGAAACACTACCTCTAAAACAATTGCACGGGAATTGTTTTATATGTTTTCCAGGGTAGGGATCCCCAAGGAAATCTTGACTGACCAAGGTACACCATTTGTGTCAAAGGTGATGAAAGAGCTATGCAAACTGTTTAAAATCTCACACCTACGTACCTCTGTATATCACCCACAGACAGACGGGTTAGTGGAGAGGTTTAATAAAACCCTGAAACATATGTTAAAAAAAGTGGTGGAAAAGGATGGTCGTGATTGGGATCACTTACTACCTTATCTGATGTTTTCTATTAGGGAAGTACCCCAAGCGTCCACAGGGTTCTCTCCCTTCGAATTAGTCTATGGTCGTCACCCTAGGGGTTTATTGGATATAGCGAAAGAGACATGGGAAAGTGAGTCCACCCCATACAAGAGTGTTATAGAGCATGTAGCACAAATGCAGGACCGTATAGCCACTGTAATGCCCCTAGTAAGGGAACACCTCCAGAGGGCGCAAGAGGGCCAAAGCAGAATTTACAATCGTTCTGCAAGAATCAGGACATTTAGCCCAGGTGACCGGGTACTCATACTTGTTCCCACGGTAGAAAGCAAATTCTTAGCAAAGTGGCAGGGTCCCTATGAAATTGTAGAGAAGATCAGTGAGGTCAACTACAAGGTACACCAACCAGGTAGAAGGAAGCCTTTCCAAGTTTATCACATAAACTTGATCAAGCCCTGGAAAGACAGGGAATCCTTGGTGGCGACAAAGCCTGTTGGTCATCTGTCACCACCAATCCCTCCGGTCAGGATTGGTGACACCCTATCAGTATCCCAGAAGCAGGAAGCTAAGGAGTTCCTGCAGAAAAATAAAAACAAGTTTTCTGACCTACCAGGGCGTACGCATCTCATTAGTCATCATATTGAAACTGAGCCTAGAAGCAGAGTAAACCTTAAGCCCTATAGGATACCAGAAGCCCGGAGGGAGGCGGTATCATCCGAGGTAAAACGTATGCTTGACCTAGGAGTCATTGAGGTGTCTCAGAGCGAGTGGTCCAGCCCGATTGTGTTAATCCCAAAGCCCAATGGAACTTGGAGGTTCTGTAATGATTTTAGAAAGTTAAATGAGATCTCCAAGTTCGATGCCTACCCCATGCCCAGGGTAGATGAGTTGATAGAAAGGATGGGTAATGCCAGGTACATAACTACCCTCGATCTCACTAAGGGCTACTGGCAGATCCCACTCACTCCTAAGGCTAGAGAGAAGACTGCATTCTCCACCCCTGATGGGCTCTTCCAATATGTAGTGATGCCATTCGGGTTACATGGAGCCCCTGCCACTTTTCAGAGGTTGATGGACTTGATTCTGCGACCACATCGTGATTACTCCGCTGCCTACCTCGATGATGTGGTCATTTTTAGCACGGATTGGGAAAGTCACCTCTGTAAGGTCCAGGCGGTGTTAGATGCCATAAGTGATGCGGGTTTAACCATCAATGCAGAGAAGTGTGCACTAGCCTTAGAGGAGGCCAAATACTTGGGCTACATTATTGGGAGGGGGTTAGTGAAACCACAACTAAATAAAATCGAGGCAATACAGAATTGGCCTCAACCCCTCACAAAGAAACAGGTCAGAGCTTTCCTGGGTATTACGGGCTATTACCGTAGGTTTGTGCCAAATTTTGCCTCAGTTGCAGCCCCACTAACTGACCTGACAAAGGGTGCGAAGTCCGCAATGGTGACATGGACTCCAGAGGCCGAGAAGGCTTTTCAAAGCCTCAAGTCTGCCCTGTGCCAACAGCCTGTGCTAGTTACCCCTGACTTTAGGCGAGAGTTTTTGGTACAGACAGACGCCTCTAACACAGGGTTAGGTGCCGTCCTCTCACAGGTTGTGAATGGCGAGGAGCACCCGGTGATGTACTTAAGCAGGAAACTATCCCCGGCCGAGAAAAACTACGCCATAGTTGAGCGAGAATGTCTGGCAGTGAAGTGGGCCCTAGAATCCCTGAGGTACTACCTACTAGGCAGGAGGTTTAAGTTAGTGACAGACCATGCCCCCCTAACATGGATGAAAATAAACAAGGAGAAGAATGCAAGGGTGACTAGGTGGTTTCTGTCCCTACAAAACTTTAATTTCACTGTGGAACACCGGCCAGGGAAATTACAGGCAAATGCTGACGCCCTATCAAGGGTACACTGCCTGTGGGGACAATACGCTCAGCCCTCCGGTCTGAAGAAGAGGGGGGGGATATGTGGACATGTCACTGGTAAAGTGCTCGAGGGGATGTACATCTCACCCAGGTTGATACACAGTGTGAGATGGTGAGTCCAGGAGGCATCTGTGCTCAGCAGTGTTATGCTGCTGAGCTATTATTTATTATTGCCGGGCCTGGACTTACATGGAATGGCAGGTAGGTTTTGGTAGTGGGACTTGCCATTCCCTCCCCCTCGATCCAGTGTGGGTTTTGGGATCAGGTGAGCTCTGATCCCAATCAGCCTGAGAAGGCAAAAGCTGTGCTCAGTGTACAGGTCTCTCTCTCTCAGCCAGGAGTGGACAGCCTGCATGCTGTTTGGTGAGAGCTGGGAAGACAGCCGCTGCTGGGGCCTGTTCACACCCCGCAATACTGATCACTGAAGTGCCAGAGAGGTAACCTGCTGTATTAGTAAGCGCCCAGACGGGCAGGACTTTTTGTTTTGTTTATTCTCACTGCACGGTGTTGCTGTATTTATGTTACTGGACTGTTTATGCTACAAATAAACACCCAAAGCTGTTTTATGAGCCCAAGTTTGCTGCCTGAACTGTGTCTAAACACACCATCCCCCGGGAAGATCCCTACAATAAATAAACATATATTTAGTATTGCCGCGCGCGTAATCGGCCGAACTATTAATTAATCACATTCCTGATCTCGCACGGTAAACGGCGTCAGCGCAAAAAAAATCCAAAGTGCAAAATTGCGCATTTTTGGTCGCATCAAATCCAGAAAAAATGTAATAAAAAACTATCAAAAAGTTGTATATGCGCAATCAAGGTACCGATATAAAGAACACATCATGGCACAAAAACTGACACCTCACACAGCCCCATAGACCAAAGGATAAAAGCGCTATAAGCCTGGGAATGGAGCGATTTTAAGGAACGTATATTTGTTAACAATGGTTTGAATTTTTTACAGGCCATCCGATACAATATAAGTTATACATGTTATATATCATAGTAATCGTAACGACTTGAGGAACATGCATAACAAGTCAGTTTTACCATAGGAAGGACGGCGTAAATGCAAAACTCCCCGAAATCAAAACAAATTCGTTTTTTTTTTCAATTTGACAGCGCAAATGATTTTTTTCCGGTTTCGCAGCATATGTTATGGAAAAATAATGCCTGTCATTGCAAAGTACAATTGGTTTCGCAAAAAATAAGCGCTCATATACGTCTCTAGGTGAAAAATTGCAAGCGCTATGGACTTTTAAACTTAAAATGGAATTAGCAAAAGCGCAAAGACGAAAATAGGCTTTGACCTTAAGGGGTTAATGAAGCAGGATGGAGATCACAGGGAGTCAGGAACTATGGACTTTTAGCCATACACTTGTTTGTTGTTGTATTCACCAAGATTAAAGGTAGATTTTTGGTATTAAGCAATTAAAGGGGTTATGCAGAGAGCAGAAAAGAACCCACCTTTTCTCCACTTCCTCCATCTGCCCATCCCAAGTGATTCTTCTGCAGATAGGTGGGGGAACATGTTATGCGCAGTAATCAATAGCTAACCAAGGTTACAGATGTCTCAGCTATTGGACATTGCGTGCAGGCATGGTTTTGCCCAAGTACATTGCCCAAAATGCCCACAATATGATCCCGCCCCCGTATCGTCTGTGGTAGTATCAACATGAACAGGCAGATGGAGGAAGTAGAGCACCAGAAAGCAGAAAAGGTAGGAGCTTTAAATTGATGCCTATAAAGTAAACAAAACTTTGGTGAGTGCTGCATTTTTTATTTTATTTAATGGAGTATCCCAACAATTTTAGCAGATTATTTTTGTGTGTCTTTAAAGAGTTTTCCTTAAGAAATATTCTGTCAAAGACCTTAATTGTGATCTGGTCTTCAGCCAGTTAAATGCATTTTGAAGATGGCTTTGAGATATTTGTGGCATTATTATTATTATTATTATTATTATTATTATTATTATTATTATTATAAAAAAAAAATACATTTTGCTGTCTCATATTATTCTCATTGGTATTGAAAGAGTGAGAAAGGTTTCTGATTCTGAACTTGTAATTTTTATTGCGCGCTGCATGGAATTGTACATTTTATGTCAAGAATTTTTTTTACTATAACTTGATTAATAGGTCAAGTAACTCGCGATCAAAATTGTGCTGATGGAAATGACTTTAATGAATGAAAGAATGTGTTTAATATAAATGGCATATGCTGAGATTAAGCTCAACCTTTGATTGTTCGCAGTATTGTAATAGTGCTAAAAAGGAAAAAAAAAAGTATATACCATAAATATGTTATAAACTGAAAGTAAGTTTGGGATCAAGAAAATCCAAATTATCTGCATTTGACTTCTGGTGGCTGGAGAAGATGTATGCAGCCCGAGGGCTGCATCCATCTTCTCCAGCCACCGGGAGTCAAATGTAGAGTGTTTTGGGGTTCCCTGCATTCCCCACTCACTGCACCTACACAGAACCTTCAGAAGCCTTCTGAACTTAGCCAATCACCGTCCCATCTCGACCAGAGATTGGCTGAGCAGTCTGTCACTTCAGAGACAGCTTCAGAAGCTTTAGCGGCAGCTGTGGTGAATGGGGAAAATGCAGCAGGACACTGAGGAAGACTGGATAGGTAAGTATTATTTTCTATTATTTTCTATATAAAAACAAGGGTTGCACAGACATCTTCAATAATGCCCATGCAGCCCTTGCCGCATGATTCTCGAGCTATGATATGGGCTTTGTAAGCTTTCTTACAACGATCATCGGGCCCTTACAACTGTGTATAATTGTGCATATAGGGAACTGACGATCACTGTGTAGGGCTGCCCACTTGACTACTTGAGCAGAAATTTACTTAAATAAACAAGTTATCAAAATAATGTCACAAAACACTAACATTTTGCCATCTCATTAACAGTAGTAACTCGCTTGGAATAGAAAGGAAAAATAATTATATTTACTTAATATATATATTGTATAAATTACAAAACTGCTTACAAAAGACTTCTTACAGCTATGTTAGCGTGTTAAAAAAAATCTTTGTACAAGAAATCAAACTCTTCTGTTCCCTTTAAATTGCAGAAAGTTCAACTATAACAGTTCAAGTTGAAATTGCTGAGACAAATCAATTGTGTATCTTGTGTTTAACACCATATTCTCAAGGCAACACTTCAGAATGAAGTTTTGATTAGATTAACCTTTCAATACATTTCTAAATTACTAAAATATGTAAAATACTCATTACACTAGGAATGTGTTGTTCTAAACACAGCTAGTAGGGCTCGATGTCAGCATGGGAACTGATGAGACAAAACCAGTCGTGATCAAAGGCATCTCACTAGACAAAATATTAATATTAACATTACATGCAAGCCAATGGTAGGGTTTTTACAATTCTTGATGAGGTTCTCGAATTTAACAGGGTACTCCAGAGAAAGAAATCAACTGGTGCCAAAATGTTATACAGAATTGCAAGTGACTTCTATTGAAAAAAAAAAAAATCAGTGCTTATCACTTAGGGCTTGGAGGCAATTGTAATGCTCTTTCTAATCTGACAAAGGGCTTCCGGCTGCTTGAGACCAGTAGCAAGCCCAAGGAGCCAACTTCTACTGCTCTGGACAGTTCCCGACCCGGACAGCAGTGGCAGAAGGGAGGGCTGTGTTGGACTGGTATGAACTCCACAATGTACTCGAGAAGGCCTGATTTATCTTTTTTTCCTTTACTAGATGTAATTTATAAATCTATATAACTTTTTGGCACCAGTGGATATGAAGAACCAAATTATCTGGAGTTCCTAGGCAGATTTTAGGCAGATGTGACTTTTCATGGTGGGGACTAATGGGCCTTATTCTGATACATATTCCGATCGAATAAGTCAATGCCGCACTCCAATGCCAGCATTGCGAGAGGTCATGTGTCAGTTCCACTAAGCGATGGCAGCAGATCGTTGCTATTACAGTCATTTGTCTTTTAACGTGTTGAAAGACAAACGAGAGCAAGGATCAGCCAACATTGCTGTGTTCATGACAGCAGATCAATGATTATTGGCCGTAACGGCCAATAATCCTTCCATGAAATAGGGCCTTTAGTCTACAAAACTGGAGCCAACTAAACTCTGTCTAAAACACCCACAGGAGATGGGTGGAGTGCAAGCTAAAAGGAGGTAGCCACCCCCCACATATAACACAAAAAGCAAGGATATAGCCAGCACTTCACTAATACTTGTTCACACTATGAAGTTTGGATGCCACCATGGCTAACAAACAGACAAAAACAGAAAAAAATGCTGCAGCAACCTGCAAGTGTCAAGACTTCCTCTGTCCTCCTACATGATAGAAACCTGCTGAAAAGTTTTTTTTTTTGTTTTTTTTTTTCATGTGGGATGTGTGTCTCCCTCCTTTTAGCTTGCACCTTACCCATCTTCTGTGGGTGGGTGTTTTAAACAGAGTTTAGTTGGATCCTGTATGCCCAGTTTTGTAGACTTATAGTCTGAGAGAGGCCATTGATCATATAGGGACCATCTCTCTGGGGTTCATCTTAATGTAGTAAGATGGTACATTCTGTTTGATCAAATGGTTTGTTGTTGATCAAATTGCTTGTGTACAGTATGTAGAAGTTGGTTAGCTTCTTTGTATTTTTGTGGTATATAGTAATGTAGTGGTATGAAAGCACACCGTGTAATAGAAAGGCAATGTATCACAAAGAACACAATCCGAAGTAAGATATCCCTAAATGCAGGTATGATAAGGAAGGCCCATGCATAGGCCCATAACTTCAAGAAATTACAATGGGTGTTGACCATGAGATAGGTGAATGTCAGTTGCACAGATATTCTGATACCTCGATGACACTATTAGATGGAAAGAATGAAGTAGAATAATTGATAGGATAGGATATAGCATGCAATGTGTCTTAACACTAAATAAATATACAGAATCTATATGGAATATGGAATATATTCCATATTAGTGCAAACTGAGGATGCCTGTCTCAAAGTCACAGCTAAAGATGCAATCATGTTCTGGCAAAATCCTTTCTTTTCCCTATCTTGGAGGTTTACAGCCGAATGATTGCGAATACATCAGCTGTGTGTGTTTGTCAGCCGTTTTCATATTTCAATTCGGTTATGAGCAAATGTGTTCAAATTACCATTAGCTGCAATCGCATCTCCTGGTTCACTGGGCAGGGAGGCAATAAAAGTATCTGGCTTTTTAAAGCCCCCAGTCCCACTTACTAATGTATATTGAATTTGCAATAAATTGAAAGCACTCAGGCATGCAACATGGGTCTAATACTTTTAATGCTTGTTTTGTAGTTTAAGATATGATTAATAGCTTTTCAAGCTGATATAGCTTTAGGTATGCAAAGGAAACATGATAATTTTATTTACTATACAATTATATTACTGTATATGCTTGTTTGCATTAAAATCCTATTACTAGCCTTCCTGGGTGCCTTTGGAAAAAGTGTATACTATTATAATGAGAAAGCCAATCACGTCTCCATTGTTAAAAACTATTCTGCTGTCATAATGTAATCATGTCAGCTGTCTTCATGGGACATTATTCTTTTATATTGGTTATTATATTGGGTTATATAAGGTGGTATGATATAGATTAAGGAAATATTTAATTATAGCAGGCACTAGATGGGGCACCTGGGATATATACTGTAGGTAGACATCTTTCACCCCAGTAGGTTCTGCATTGTATGGATTCCCCATTACTGGCTTTAGGTCTATACTGTACTACTATTTGCTGCCTGCAGAATAAGGTTTTCTCATAAGTAGCCCATAAGTGAAGTTATGAAGTTTTACTTTTAGGCTATGTTCACAAAAAGAATCTTTTACATAAATTTGCAACAACGGTTGTGATTAATGCAATAGATACGTTGTATTTGAATTAAGTCCCAATAGCAAAATTCAAAGTAGATCCCAGCACTCACCAGTAGATGCTCAAAGATTCATTAGAAAACTCACATATGAATTACAGACACGGGGCATTTTGGAGTCAGCATTTTTCAGTTGAGAAAGGCTGAGGCCGAAACGTCCTGTGTCTGTAACAGATATGGGAATTACCTAATAAATTTTTGAGTCTCTAACTGGTGAGTGCCGGGATCTACTTTGAATAAAACTTTCCAGCATTGACTCAGAATAAATGAATAAAGCCAATGACTTAAAATGTGATGTAAATCTAATGTTTGTGACCATGTTTAGTTTTTGTGGTTTCGGAGCAGAACGTTTACTTAACATGCATTAATGGAAGTAAAACTTTTTGGTTAACATTTATTAACTCTTTTCAGGTGAATTATAAAAAGCAGCACTTTTGGCAATGTATATAGATATTGTGGCACTCATGCGCGTGAAACGGCTGTAGCTCAGTCACTTGTCAGCGTATTCACCGAGCCGCTCTGCAATAAAGGCTTTTTGGGGTGAGTGCCACAATTTCTCTTTTGCAAATATTACGGACACTTGTACTGGTTGTTCAGCAACACCCCCCAGCAGTACGGAGGTCATCCTATAGCGGTTGATGTGGACGTTGTTTGCCAAACTAAGGATTAAGTGGTGCCGGGAGTTGTTTCCTCTTGATTGGACATGTGCAGTGACTTTTGGCAATGTGTTTTTGTTTGGTTAACATTTTGCACTATTGGGCTATGTTCCCACTTTGAGAACATAGCAGGCAAAGGGGTCCGTCTTGTAATATAGCCTTTTAGTGCTTTTCTCTCTATTGGTGCCATATTGTGGAACATTGAAGTTAAAGGGGTTATCCAGTGCTACAAAAACATGGCCATTTTCTTTCAAAGACAACACAACTCTACAGTTCAGTTGCGGTTTGCAATTCAGCTCCATTCACTTGGAATTGAGCAGCAAAACCCCACCCACACAAGAGTGGGGCTGTCTCTGAAAGAAAGTGGTCATGTTTTTCTAGCGCTGGATAACCCCTTTAAGGGATAAACATAAAACAGCTATTTTTGTTTAATACTGTAGCTTTATTCTGTGGGTTCGTACAATTGTAGAGAATGATGATGCTATGTCACAACTGTAAAGAAATCCATCAGGGTGTAGGGTAGCATGACAAAACTCACCTTCAAAGTTGTGGTAAAACTCTTACTTAGTATATTTGTGACACTTCACACTTTACAGATATTTACACTGAAGTACCTTGGAAGGACAATTACATTTATCTTACAATGGAGCTATCTTTCCTCTATACAGTCATTGATCAAGACATGGGGATCAAGGCCATTTAACACTTTCAGAATCCATTAATGCCCCCTGTTCAAGCTGAATTCATTTTCAACTGCATCAAATTCATCCTTAAACATAACATCAATTTAAACAGGAATGTGGGACCGCTATGGGGAGTAAGTTCACCCCAAGTTTCGTTAACCTGTCTGTGGGTTTATTTGCAGGACTTATTTACATGCACCCTCTTTTCTCCAAACGTGTTAGATTTTAAGGATACATCGATGATATTTTTATCATTTGGGACAGGTCTCAAACTGAACTGAGTAGTTTTATCTGCGATATTAACAACAACAGACCTGGGATTTAGAGTTTACATACAACATTTTTGACAACAATGCAGAATTTTCACCAACGTAAAGCACATTTTGACCAAAACTCACTCTAAGCTCGTTGAGAGGAACAACCATCTCCACTATGAAAGTGCTCACTACAAAGATGGATCAAAAACATTCCATTTGGACAATTTAGACTGATCCATCGCAAATACTCTAATATGAGTGACTATAAGAAACAAAGCAAAATTCTCAAAAAAGATTACTCTCTAAGAAATATCCTACCTCACTCTTTACGAATTCATCCCCTAGAGCCAGAAAATTTAGCCAACAACACAATTTAGATCACCAACAACTTTGGGTTCAGTTTCAATACCACTTTTTCTTCAGACCATAAGTCAATTAAAAGCATTCTGAACAAGCACTGGGATATCCTCAGAAATGACTATCTGAAAGATATTCTACCCATGAGACCTAGGATAACTTTCAGGAAATCTTGCTCTCATTCTAGCCCCCAGTAAGCTTAGGAGGATTGGAGCCACCACCATCTCAGGGTCCCCCTTTCTACCCAAAATCATTGGTGCCACAGGGACTAAATGAATGCATCGAAAATGTGTACAAGGTTGTCTGTATTCATGATTACATGTTCCTTCTATCTGTACTCAGATATATTTATTTTTGTCCATATGATTCTGTACGTACCCATGCTTCCATAAATATGGTGCACTTACAAACCCTTCTACAGAAATAGGCCCCTAGTGTTCCATACTCAATATATATGTATATATATATATATATATATATATATATATATAGATAGATAGATACATATATATGTATATATATATATATATATATATATATATATATATATATATATATGGATCAGTTAAAAACAATTAAAAACAATTAGGCTAGGTTCACATAGAATTTTTGCTGTCCGTTTAACATATCTGTTTTATAGGGAAAGTGGATGCAAAAATGGATGGTAAAACTAGTGCAGTCGTATGCCGTCCATCAGGATCTATTTTCCATTGACTTACATTACGAAACCCACTTCTGTTCCCCTTAGTCTCAATCCTCTGATTGCAGAAGTTCTTATCGTTTAAGCAAACTTTGATCTCCTGCTAAGATTGGGATACATACGGAAGCAAGCGAAACATCTGCCCCACATAGACTTTGTGGATCTGTGATAAGCAGGTTGACATCCGTCTACCCCACAAGACCTGGAGTTTTAGAGATGATTAAACCCAATCATCTAGACATCACACATTAGCTCTGGATACAGTTGCTGAGATGTGTTCACGTGTCCATCTTTATTGCTTTCAACACATTAGCTGGTGAATAAAGATTTGTTGCAAATCGTGCTGTCAATTTTCTTCATTATGTGAAGCAAATTCCGACTGATTTGTTAAAGACATTCGCAAAAAAAAAAAAAAAAAAATGGCGGCCACACATGCTGTCTAGAGCAGTGCCTCTCAAACTGTGAGGCACCAGTGAGGCGCCCCCTAGTTGTTGGTGAGGCCCAGCTGGGGAGCCAGTTTATACAAAGTAACTATCATTTGCACAGTCCTTTTGCTGTTTGCAAAAATAACCATTTTAGCAACAATAATAATTCATTTTGTACTTAATTTATTAGTGTACAGAGCTTAGGAGTCGGGTAAAAGACAGCCCTAGCATTATTTTCAGCTTTTAAATGGACTTTCACCCCAGATAGTGAGGCCCAGGCACCTTCTTGGTCAGTCTCGTGAGGCCCAGGCATTGCGTCAGTCTTTTGGGTGAGGCTCCAGTAGAAAAAGTTTGAGAAGCACTGGTCTAGAGCATCACTAGGTGGAAGAAAGGGATTAACCATAATCCATAGCACCGTCCAATCAGCTGCAGGTCCCTCTGTGATGTCAGCACCTGCCCCTCCCCCTTTATATAAGGCGGTTCGGTAATGGAGGCGGACAGCTGGCTGTCTGTGGAGGAGAGAGCAGGATTGCAGTAGGCAGTTACAGCAGAGCAGGGAGAGACTAACAGGGAGATATAGGGACAGAGAGGAGAGCAGAGCAGGGAGAGACTAACAGAGTGATATAGGGACAGAGAGGAGAGGAATGGCGGAAATTTGATGAGTGACCGGCTAATTGAGAATTTTTTTTTAAATTGTGATTTTCCAATATTTTACACTTTAACAACAACATGCGTTAACAAATCTGTCCTTGTGTAATATTCCCAGTACTGTAGCTACTATAGTTTTGGCTGTTTTAATGAAATTCATTAAGATTTAATTTGCAAAACTTAAAAATGTTTGTCCTAAAATTCGTAAAGCTCGGATTTCCGCCTGCTTTATCTTTAATCCTAATCTTAGCAGAGGTCATTGTCACAAGATAATCAATGTTATTCACTTAATTGGTACTTTTCCTGTTATGGCATTGTATACATATAACCATATTTATTTTATCATAAACTTAATGTTACTTGAAAATGTATCTATTTAATTATTCTGCCTAAGCAACTGATTTGGTTTATATAGTACTTGTGGGTAACAGAAAAAAAAGATAATATGGGTTAATTTTTTTTCCAGGTATCATTTAACATTGTTAGCAGCTGACTGTGGATAACACATCCCTCTCCATAAATATCACATCCAGATGGGCCTTAAAGGAAACAGATGGGGGTGCAGTTTCTGCATAGCCCGCCGACTGTTCATGAGTTGGGAGCAATTCAGAACTTTACTGGATTAGTTAAGGTCACCCCTGTAGGAGAGCACAAATACCAGTCTCAAATAAGACATAATCCTTTGCCTGTTCATCCCTCCACCCAGGGAGAGGATCAGTGGAACGGAGAGATGATGCACAAAAAAATAAACAGCATGCACATATGAAATATCCACTTGCTGAAGCCGAAAATCCTTCTTTGCAGCTTTTCCTAGCGAGGCAGATTTTGCAGGACGGCAGCAGTGAAATATGTTTCCCTTTTCTTTACAAATGACTTTCCTTTCTTCTGTCTACAGTGACAATATTCGAGAAATATTAGCAGCAACTACTCTTAAGGGACGAAAAATAATTGGTACACTTGCGAATTCCTACGATACGTTTAAAACTGGTTTTCAAAGCTTTTTAACTGGATCCATCAGAAAGAGTCAAATTTTCAAAGTCTCTGGGATCCTTTTCATTTGCCAATCAAACTGGAGCAGATCTGAGACGAGCAAAAACTGCTTCAAAATAGGACAGATTCACCAATAACTGGAACATTGGACTGACCTGTTGTAACCAGCGGGGGTCATGGGAAGCTGTTTTCTCACTGTGTTTTGCAGTGTCCAGCCAACTCTTTTTAATGCAATAACTTGCGTCAAATGGATCCATAGGCAAAAAATAACCGAGGGTGACCAATAGTTGGACACTTGGACCTCCATTCAGGTCATATGTGTTGGCGTTTGCTTGATGGAATAGTGTAGGACTTTACACTACTTGATAGGCCGGGTCATGCATAGGAGAATCAGTGACGTACACAAGAGATAGGAGCAAAGTCAGAAAAAAGGCAATAGTCAGACTACTATGTTATTCAGGCCTAGTTGAGCAAGCGTAGGCGTATTTTATGCCATGGAGAGGCCATAATACAGTGTAGGATCTGCCCCGGTATGAGGCCACCGTAACGTGGTGGGGTAGTTTACACCTTTTGCAAATGGTAACCAAGAGCCTCATTATTTTTGTGGGAATTTTTTTAGCAGTTGGGGGGGCTGTTTTAACAATTTTCATGTCTGTAGTGGGTCTGTATCTTGCTGTTGCGGTGAGCTGTTGCATTTTTTGTGTTTTTGTGTGTTTGCAACTTCAGCCATAGCAACGTGCTCCAGCCTAGTGTGAATGGTGTTCTAGGAGAGCTGACCAAATTTGTCTTTTTTTCCGTAGTCGAGCCACCTTTAATTGATAAAGCCAGACTGGTATAGGTGGAGGACACTAGCTCTTTAAGTTGCAGCCAGCCACCCCTAGAGGGCAGACTGCATCCATGGCGGAATCAGCTGAAGAGACCCAGCAGTAGAAGCTTGAGGCAAATAGGAGGTGGGGTAGAGAACGGGACTTGGCAGCAGCAAGTTTCTAAACGTGCTGCACGTCCGCAGGTGGCAACTGCTGGTGGTAGAATAGGATTGTAGTGAAGTGATATTGTTTAGTGATATGGTTTCACATACACAGGAGTAAAATTTAAGTAATAGATGGGGGAGTGATGGGCAGATGATGCATCGAATGATCATCTCTGCTGTTGGGGTGAGTTGGTCATCTTTCCCTAGAATAGTGAATATTGGTACACAGACACAAATAATTATACATTTGGGACTATTACATAGTGTTTATAGTTTTTATTGCACTATATATATATATATATATATATATATATATATATATATCAAATAATTTAGTAAATTACAGATTTTTTATTTAAAGAGTTACTCCAGCTATTTTATTTCTGTAAAATCAACTTATTTCAGAGAGTTATATTGATTTTTACTTCTATTTAAAAAATCTCCAGTCTTCCAATACTTATCACCTACTGTATGTCCTGTAGGAAGTGGTGGATTCGTCCCAGTCTGACACAGTGCTCTCTGCTGCCACCTCTGTCTCTTGTATACAAACCACAGCGGGCTGATGGACCATGGAGATCCTGGGCTTGGTATGGGCGCAGGTGCTCAGAAAGCCACAATGTAGCGTGGTTAATCCGTATATTGAAAATTTATTAAAGGCACAACGTGTTTCGGCCACCAAATCAAAGGAGGCCTTTCTCAAGCAACTTGAGAAAGGCCTCCTTTGATTTGGTGGCCGAAACGCACCTTGACGTACCCCGGCAGGAGCTGCGGTGTCTCTCTCTCCCTCTCATGTGCTACGTAGAGTTGTGCCTATATCCTTGCACAACTCCATTAGGTGAGTGGAACTCATCTTCTTTCCTCTAAAGATATCCTTTTCCTGACATACTACACCAGGAGGTGCCCCCGCCTTTTCTCTCCCTTTGTTTTCTGCCACCTCTGTCTGTGATAGGAACTGACCAGAGCAGTAGCAAATCCTCATTAAAAAAAAACCTCTTCTTTTCTGGACAGTTCCTGACATGGACAGAGGTGGCAGCATAGAGCACTGTGTCAGACTGGAACGAATACAGCACTTCCTGCAGGACATACAGCAGCTGGAAAACTAGAGATTTTTAAATAGAAGTAAATTACAAATCTATTAAATTTTTTGAAACCAGTTGATTTTAAAGTAATTATTAGTTTATTTTTTTTTTTGCCAGAGTACCCCTTTAACTGATTTGTGTATCCACCTGGGTATTTATCATTTCTTTATTTCTATTAAAAAACATGAAAAAATAACAAAACAAAACAAAAAAAAAAATACTTAAATGGGCAGTGCTATTATAACTTTCAAAATCGGCAGGGGATGTATTATGTTCTCATGCTGTATAATACAACTATACTTACTTGTATCCAGGTCCAGTCTCCTGCTCTTTAGTCTTGAGCTGGTTGAAGAAACGAGACCAAATGGAAGTCTCAGCCAGAGTGTCATGGCTCAATGCCGATACATCCCCCCCCCCCCCCCGCCGACCCCCCCCCCCCCCCCCCAAAAAAAAAAAAAAAAAAAAATCCACAATGTAAAAACCAATGCATAACTTTCATTCACCGCGAGCTAACATCTGGCCACAATATCTCTGGCACATTGGTGGAGGCATCTGCCCATCAGGAGTTGTCATAGCACTGGAAGGGTAATTCCCAGGCCATCACTCTACCTGGCCAATGGGACTTACTGATGAGTAGAGCTCTGTACTGCATCTTTCCTAGGAGACGGTACCTATTTTTATATACTTTGCTCCATGCTCTTCAGTTAGAGAATGCTGTAACTAGTACTATAACTAGACAGACAGAGAGACTGCTGCTGAAACTGTTGAGAAGAAGGATATGTGACACATTTGGCTGCACATTGGGTTTCAGAAAGCCCTGGGACTGTACAGCTGACACACGATTCCTATGCTGTGCCCCAGTACACTTGGTTTTATTCTGTATTTGGCTGAGAGAAAGGTCAGGCTGTCAGAGCCACGTAGAACATAAATGTGTATCGTTATCTGACCTGATGCATTGTTAACCTTTTCAATGCTGATCATGTTTAACACTTTGCTCTTTGATGTTGCTACTGTATGTGGTTAGTGCAAAGATCATGCGGGCTACTCACATCCGTACACACACAGAAACACACACACACACACACACACACCTAGCTTCCCAGTTACATTATATGCAAGATCCCCTCAGAGACATACAGGACCAGATCCAGTTCCTGCATGGAATATACGGAGACAACCTGTGCACCAGTTTTGCCCTGGCCTGAGGGACAATTCTTCTACATCCTACAAGAGGAAGACTGACATCCTTTTTACAGTAGCAGAGGGTAAGATTTGGTCAAGGACATTTTAGCTGTTTGGCACACATGGTGGAACTTGCATGGTTATAATCACCTTCTTGCAGGTTTTTTTTCTTTTAAGAGAATCTGTCAGATCCCGGACCCTATCTGAAGAGCTGACAGTGTGCTGTAGCTGGCAGTTCCCTAGCATGGTGCTTTTTGGTAATTTCTCTGTGCAGTGGATTAAGCACAATCTCAGGTCAAAGAGTCGAAGAGGAGTTATAGCTCAGCATTTGTGCTGCATTTTGGCATGCCTCACCACTCCTTCCTCCCCGGGGCGTAGCTAATGACTCCTGGGCCCTGGTGCGAGAGGTCAACTTGCCCCCCCCCCCTCCTTTCACGACCAAGTGATGCCATTGGTATATATATATATATATATATATATATATATATACATACACACACCAAGACAGATATTACCTATTACCAATAACACCAGCATATAGGAAGAGAAAATACTATCACCATACATATTACCTCCATACTGTTACTGACCAAATCCTGTATACTGAGACCAATATTACCTGTAATAACAGTATATAGGAAGGAAATAATACTGCCACACCACAACCATCACCACTATATTGTTGCTGACCAAATCGAGTATACCAAGACCAATAAAACACAGTGCCAGATAACAAGTAAGGAATAATACCGCCACATACTGACTAATAGTACTACATATTGACTAACAACGCCATATACTGACTAACACCACCACATACTGACTAACACCACAGCATACTGACTAATACCACCACCACATACTAACACCACGGCATACTGACTAATACCACCACCACATACTGACTAATACCACCACATACTAACTAATACCACCACCACCACATACTGGCTAATACCACCACATACTGACTAACACCACCACATACTAACACCACCACCGCTACTGAATAACACCACCACATGCTGACTAACATCACAACATACTGACTAACACCACCACCGCTACTGAATAACATCCCCTGTATACAGATCACTATCACCTCATCCAGTCATATAGAGGTACCTTGCTCTACACAGGATCTGTACACCATATACATTACAGTGCAGTTATATCAGGTGACTCACAGGGGCGTCTTCTCTGATCGGAGTTCTTCCCTTATCATCTTCATCAACTTCTCCGAGCCACGAATCCACAGAATCTGCCAGACAAACATATTATTCTCCTAACTCTGTCACCATCCTCATCTCTCTACAAACTGCACATCTCCCCCTATTTTGTCCCCTTATAGATGGCCCCCTCTCCCCCTATGTTGCCTTCCCCCCTACAGATAGCCCCCTCTGATGGTGGTGAGGAGGAGGATGATGGTGGTGGTGGTGGGGATGACCACCCCGTATAGATGGCCCCCCCTCTCCCCCTGCCTTATAGATGGCCCCCTGCCTTATAGATGGCCCCCCTCCCTTACATATGCCCCCCTCTCCCTTATAGATGCCTCCCCCTCTCTTATAGATGCCTTCCCTCTCCCCCCTCCCCTATAGATGGCCCCCCTCTCCCTTATAGATGCCCTCCCCGTCTCTCTTATAGATGGCCCCCCTCTCCCTTATAGATGCCTCCCCCCTCTCTTATAGATGCCCCCCTCTCCCCTTCGTGCAGGCAAATAAAAAAAAAACTCACAACTCACCTACCCCGCGTTCCCCTGTCGAGCCTCCCTCCTTCTGCAGCCTCTGGCTGATGTGCGGCTGCCGGGGGTGTCCCGTGCTATCCCTGGCAGCGAGCGCATCAGAGAGCCCCCTGTATGCCTGGGGCCCTGACTTCCGGTACAGAGAGCGTCTCTAACGTGCGCTCCCAGTACCGAAAATCAGGGCCCCAGCCCCCAGGTGTACAGGGAGCTGTGTGATGCGCGCGCTGCCGGAGATAGCACGGGACACCCCCGGCAGCCGCACATCAGCCGGAGGCAGACGAAGATGGGGACTCTTGTGACCGCAAGAAAAACAATGCTTGCAGTCACAAGAGTGATTTATGGGGGTGTCGTGGCGAGCCGGGTCGCAGTGGCGACCGCTGCGACATTGCTAGTTACGCCACTGCTTCCTCCTCCTTCCTCCCTCATTTTCAGGAATAATCAATGCTACCCGGCCTCCTGCTCACTCAGCTGTCAGGCAGTAGCTGTCAATAGAGGACTGATCTGTGATAGGATATAGTGAATCTCTGAGTCCAAATGTGTGGTCTATGGGAAAAAAATGAAAAAAATAATTTGAGCTGGATTGGGAATTCTTTGCACTTTTCAAAAACCATACCATAATGAGAAGATTTTTTTTTCCTTTCCATCAGGGCATTCAAACCAAACAAAAACTGCTGGTGGGTTCTAGATAGGCAATTTACCCATAGACCACAGCTTCCAGATATTTGGACTCAGAGATTAAACTATATCTAGCTGTTTCTCTCTGAAGTAAACTGCCTACAGAGAACTGATCTGCAATCAGAGACACTGGCTGACAGCTGAGCAAGCAGGAGACTGGGCAGCATTGATTATTTATAAAGAAGAGAAAGGTGGAAACAGTGGTGAGGGGTGCTAGAGTACAATGCAAACGCTGAGCCACAACTCCTTTATGAATCTTCATTACAGTAGGAGACCTGAGATTGTGCACAATCCACTGCACGGACAAACTATCAAAAAGACACCATGCTCACAAGAGGACTGCCAGCCACAGCACACTGTCAGCACCTCAGGTAGGGCCAAACAGTGGCGGTCTTTGGCACCAAGCACCCCAAGTGATCGCTTGGGGCCCCCAACATCCAGGGGGGCCCCCACGCCCCGCTCTTGTGCTCAAAACCGCTGGACAGGGCTGCTGCCCCGCTTGCTGCTGTCATCTGAACTGTAACTATGAGCACTTGTAGTGAGCGCTCATAGTTACATGCTGCAGCACTCACAGGGTGGGAGACATTGGCCTCCTTACTGTCAGTCACTCTTGTGGCCGCAGGAAGGGTTTTCCCTGCAGTCACAAGTGGCAGCTTTGTCCTTGTGGTGCCAGCGCTCCAGTGATATCAAAGGAGCATTGGCGCCAGGAGAAGGGGAGTGCGGCCTCTTGTGATCGCAGGGAAAACCCTTCCTGCGGCCACAAGAGTGAAGAGAAGACGCCTGGACCCAGGTGAGTATAAGTGTTTGTTTTATTGTGTTATATACTATATGGGAGGGGGAGCACAAAGGGGTCTGTTTAACTGGGGGGGCGCACATCGGGGGTCTATATAAATGGGAGGAGCACACAGGGGGGCTATATAACAGGGGGAGCACACAGGGGGGCTATAGACTACTGGGGCTTCACAGAGGGGTCTATATACTACTGGGGCAGCACACAGGGGGTCTATATACTACTTGGGGCAGCAGAATGGGGTCTATATACAACTTGGAGAGCACACAGGAGGTCTATATCCAAGTGGGGGAGCACACAGGGGGGCTATATACTACTGGGGGAGCACACAGGGGTCTATATACTACTGGTGGGGCACACAGGGGGTCTATATACTACTGGGGGAACATACAGGGGGTCTATATACTACTTGTGAGGCACACAGGTGGTCTATATATAACTGGGGGAGCACACAGGGGTCTGTATACTACTGGGGCAGCACACAAGGGGTCTTTGTAATACTGGTGGGGCACACAGGGGGTCTATATACTACTGGGGGATCCACACAGGGGGTTTATATACTACTGGAGGAGCACACAGGGATCTATATCCAAGTGGGGGAGCACACAGGAGGTCTATATCCAGGTGGCGGAGCACACAGGGGGTCTAAATACCCCTGAGGGAGCACACAGGGGGCCTATATACTAGTGGGGGAGCACACAGGGGGTATATACAACTGGGGGCAGCACACAGGGGGTCTATATACAACTGGGGCAGAACACAGGAGGTCTATATACTTCTGGGGGAGCACACGGGGGTCTATATATAACTGGGGGAACACACAGGGGTCTATATACTACTGGGGGAAGCAAACAAGGGGTATATACTACTGGGGGCAGGACACAAGGGGTATATACTACTGGGGGCAGGACACAAGGGGTATATACTATTGGGGGCAGCACACAAGGAGTATATTTTACTGGCGGTAGCGCACAAGGGGTATATACTACTGTGGGGGCAACACACAGCGGCCTATTGTTTTGGAATGTGTGTTGAGGGGGGGGGGCAGACATAACTTTGCTTGGGGCCCCAGAAATGCCAAGACTGCCCCTGGGGCCAAAGTGCTGACAAATTCCCTTTAATAATCTCAGATAAACCACTAAGCTGCAAAAATCCAGATCCTCAGACAAGCATAGTTTGAGAAAACAAAAGGACAGCTTTAGGCCCATGGCTTACCAGGCATAATATGTAGCTGCAGGCAGTATGATGAGGTTATCATGTTGTCCACACAAGGTGCATACATTAGGGATAGGAAGAGCTGCAGAGCATGAGTCAGTCAGGAAAGGTGAGGTGAGTATCTTTTTTAGTTCTGTTTTGCCTCTGAGGGGACACTTCTGGGGGGTATCTACTGTTAGGGGACACTTAACGGAGATCCCTATCATGAGGGGGGCACTTTAGGTAAACTATTTACCATGAAGAGGGCATTTCTAAGGGTATCTTAGGAAGTGCCTCAGAGGAATGACCTCAGAGGAATATCTACAAGGAGGGACATTGTTGAAGGCCATAAACTGTAAAGGAGCACACTACTGTTAGGGTACACCTCTAGTGAGGAGGTACTGTATTAGGACACTTCCAAGGTAGTTTACTGCAAGAAAGCACTTCTGAGGGCTACATACTGTGAGATGGCACCTATGGGCTGGGGCCGTTTCTGAGACAAAATGAGTTTATTGCTCAGGCGGCAGCTTTAAAGGGGCGGCAGGTTTTATTAAGTGGCCATAAATTATACTTTCTGCTACACACCACTGTCTTCATTGACTCTATGACCTGCAAATGATAGCTGGACCCAGGCGTAGAATGCAAGGAAATAAGGACTGCAAACACTTTGCAGTTATTGTTATATACTTAACGCATTACTATACTACAAGTGATCACTACCCCTTTATATGGAGCACCAGGTGTAATAGTAGTATGAGCATGAATAAGATCACCAAGAGTAGTCCCAATGCAGTAACTCTTGTATATAGGTTAAGTGCTTTTATTCTTGGAGAAGCAATAAAGATTGAAGAATTGGTTACACACTGGTGGAATTGGAAACCTTAAAACTTTTCTTGTCTTGTCCTCACCAAGAATGGAAGGTAGTGCTTGAACTGGGTGATTTATGTTGGAGTTGGATTGTTTGTGCATCTATTATTATAAGCTTCAGATTTTCAAAAGGCTTGAAAACCTAGAATTGTGTCAGGCACCATTAAGGAGGACTAACTACTATCTGTGGGGACTATTGGCGGTAATGACTGGCACTAATACTCTGTGCATACAAAAGGGGGCAATGACTTACACTAATACTGTGTGCTTACAAAATGGGGCATTATCCCCATTTGAAACACTTTGGATTGAAAAATTGTATACAGATGAGGGTGTTGAAAAAATGCAGACCCTAAAATGTTTGGTAGGTTCCACAGAGATTATTATTAGCTGCAATAAATTGTCTTAGTGATCTGGGTCAGATAGAGAACAAAAGGAAACATTACCATCTCCCATCAGAGACGATTGCCCCTGTGAGTCACTGGATGTAACTGCACTGTAATCTATATATGATCTCTTCATGGGGACAATGTTTAATTGTGTATAGTGCTTAACATTTAGTAGTCAGATAGTAATAGTAAACAAGGTTGAAAGAAGACCATCAAAGTCCATCAGGTTCAACCTAGGGGAATCCTACTGTGTTGATCCAGGAAGGTAAAAAAACCCCATGAGGCAGACGACAATTTCCCCATCACAGGGAGAAAACTCCCTCCCGACTCCAATGGCAACCAGAACAATCCCTGGATCAAGATAGTCTAGTTTTGTATTTAAAATCCTCCCCATCCCCATCTTGAAAAAATCCTGTGTACACACTACAAGACCCAGAAGCTACTTTGTTAAAGTCTATTGGTCTATTGCAATCAGGAACTTGGGAAAAAGTTTACATTATCATCTATATATTATTTGAGGTTGCTTTGAATTGTTTGAGTTAACAGTGAGTCTCAGTCCTTGTGTGTAGCCCTGTTAGTACTAGACCAATACTCCATCATAAGAAAATAGGGGCTGGCTACCCACTCATCCAATACCATTGTAATATTACAGTTTTACTATAAACTATTCTATTGTATTTTACCCTAGTACAATTATACTGTACAAGATTTTTAAAATCCACCTTTCCCCATTAAAGCTAAAATACAGTCAGCGGAAGTACGGTATGTTCTCTCTCTAAACAATAATGTTGGCCATTTTCATGCAAGTCACTTTAGAAATAAGATATTAGCTGTGCTTTAATTTAACTAAATGGCTATTGATTCCCCGAACAATATATCTCTGTCTTAGTGAATTGTGGCAGATCCCTTATAACTCTTTAATAGTTGAAATGCAATCCATTCATATGGAAATGAGAAATGTTTTTGAACAATAAAGCTTTGACCTCTGATCTGAAAGGTGAGGGTTACTGTAATCACTTAGAAAGCTGGTTTGTAGCAATGTAACCCCTTCAACGGGATTGACTGGATTCATCATTTATCAAGTGGAGGCAGGAAATAACAGAAGCATTCATATAAACTGCTCTTATTTTCATTTTTTCCCTGTTTTGTAACACTTTGCCAATTCCTTCTCCTGCGTATCATTTATTTATATCCATCGCTGCTGAGGATTAATATCACCGTGCCAAACTAATGTGCCTCAAAACTTGTCTTGCCGACAGACAAATGGAGTGAGGTTGGCCAATTTCAAGCACATACAGTAAGTTTGAATGTCTACTTAGTGGGAACAACTAATAGTGGGTGCTAATAAGAACGAACAGAAGCTTAATCTATCACAATATTGCTCTATTGTCCGTTAAGCTTTGGCTAATGGGCCATTAGAATTAACAATTACAAATGGCTAGATTCAACAGTAGCTTTTTTTTTTTTTTTTTTTTAGTATAGTGAAAAAAGCTCTGCTAAGCAACTGGGGGGCAACAGTGCATGTAGTCATGTTGGAAGGTGCAGGGGGGTTTCCTCTCTGCATTGGCCTTGGCACATGTCCAGTTGCAATAAGACTATGGGCTGCTTAATAGTTTATTGAAAACAACATACAATGTGCTCTTAATAGCTTTACTAGGTTTGGGGTCAGCCTTAAAGTGATTTTGTACCCACAATCTGCCCTCCTAACTGCTTGTAACTTTGGATAGCTGCTTTTAATCCAAAATCTGTCCTGGGGTCCGTTCGGCAGGTGAGGCAGTTATTGTCCTAAAAAAATACTTTTAAACTTGCAGCCCTGTGCCAAATTGGCGTGGCCTAGAGTGTTTGCACCTAGGCCTCTCCATCCCTCCTCCACACCCTCTTAACCATTAGGAATGCCCCTAGGCAGTTTTTTTTCTATTCATCACTTGTCACTTCATCACAGGTACCTTAACGATCCAGCACATGTGCAGTGTTCTTACAGGTGATGAATAGGAGAATATCTGCCAGGGCCGTTCCTAATGGTGAAGGGGGCAGGTAGGAGGGATGGAGAGGCAGTGCAAGTCTAATGCACAGACACTCTAGGCCAATTTGACATAGGGCTGCAAGTTTAAAAGTTGTTTTTTAGGACAATAACTGCATCACCTGCCGAACGGACCCCAGGACAGATCTTGGATAAAAAGCAGCTATATAAAGGTACAAGGGGTTTGTGGGGACAGATTGTGAGTACAGAGTCGATTTAAGTGTATGTGACTTGTGTGGCTATACAGGACAAATAAATCCTCCCAAGTAAAGGGGACACTATCACCACCAATGCTGCAGGCTGACCAATGCCTTCTCATGCCAAAATTTACCCAATGACTCTATTGGTTCTCATTTACATATTATCGATGTTAACCTAAGAGATATATCAGGGTTGCCGTGAAATATTAGCTTAGAGCCGTATTGTGCTGGCTAATGCACCAAGTAAGCTTACAGAGCCTATTATATGGCTTGATTATTGTGCAGCAAGGGCTGCATGGACATTGTTAATGATGTCTGTGTAGCCCTTGATTTATACAGAAAATAATAAAGTTTTACTTACCAGGCTCCCTAGTGTCCTCCTGCCTTTTTCCCACTGACCACAGTGGCCTCTAAATTGCTAAATCAGAGGGGCCAACCAAGCTCAGAATCTGAGCCTCAGCCTAGCGGGCCCCTTGACTGCTCCGGGCTCCGCCGCATAGGTGATATGTATCGTCCATCCACCCTTGTACCAGGTGCCTGATGTACCAGTGCCAAGATGCCAGCATCCAGCAATGTAGATACTGCACTCCTCTATTCGATATGTGAGCCATAGTCGGCCGCAGTGGTGCCACGCTCTTGCCCTGCCCCAATACGCGTGCACCAGTGACGTCACCTGGTGGTTGGCAATCGTGGCACAAAGCTTCCTGATGACCCGGAGGACCACTGAGGGGAACAGGTGGGTTTTTGTGTGTGGGGATGGAGGGTAGCCAGGATGGGTATTGTGTGGGATGGGGGTCAGCAAGGATGGGGAGTGTGTGTGGGGATGGGGGGCAGCCAGGATGGGTATTATGTGGGGATGGGGGTCAGCCAGCATGGGGAGTCAGTGTGGTGATGCGGGGCAGCCAGGATTGGGAGTGTGTGAGTATTGGGGCAGCCAGGATGGGGAGTGTGTGTGGGAGTTGGGGTTAGCCAGGATGGGAGTGTGTGGGAATGGAGGTCAGCCAGGATCGTTATTGTGTAGGGATGGGGGTCAGTCAGGATGGGAAGTGTGTGTGGTGATGGGGGGCAGCCAGGATGGGGAGTGTGTAAGTATGGGGGCAGCCAAGATGGGGAGTGTGTGTGGGGATGGGGATCAGCCAGGATAGGGATTGTGTTGGATTGGGGATCATCCAGGATGGTTATTGTGTAGGGATGGGGGTCAGCCAGGATGGGGAGTGTGTGTGAGGATGGGGAGAAGGCAGGATGGGTGCTCTGTACAGATGGGGGGGGGAGTCGGGATGGGTAGTTTGAGGGGATGGGGGGCAGTCAGGAATGTGATACCATGGTTTGCTTATCGGGGGGCCCAGGCAATTTTTTTTTTTTGCACAGGGGCCATATGCAGTCTGTGTCCGCCTCTGTCCCCTACTGTGCATCTTTTTACCCCTCCTCTGTAGATTGTGTTGAGGTGGTGGGGGCGGAGCATAACAAGTCTGGCACTGGTTGGCTGCAGTGCCAATGCTCTCCTGGTCCTTTTGTGGTCTGTGTTTACCTAGTTCCAAAGATACAGTGGGACCCTAACACATAAGCACCGCAGCTAGTTGCTGGCTGTATTATTGATGTGCGGCAATGACTGGCTACAGTGATCACATGTTAAGGTGCATTACAAAAAAGTATATTTTTTTATTATTTCAATTTACACTAGTAGTAGTAGAAATAGGGTTAGGATGATGAGAATATCAAGAATTTATGTCAAATAATTTCTGTTTGCTTTGCATTCATGTACATTCTTTTTGAGTCAGATGATCAGAAGAACATCAGCAACTGGTTTATATACAAACAAATAAAGGGGTATTCCTATCCCAACTAAACTTGTAAGACTGGTCAAGTTAAATATTTTTCCAAATACATTTAGCTCTTCCCCTCCTATTGTTGATAGCTTGTTGACTAGGTTACCAACCACCACTCTGCTCTAAAAGCAGTGGTCTGGCTGGTGTGTGTATATAGTAATAGTATACACTTTACAACCATACTTCCTAACTACAACAGTGTCCGTCCTCAAAGTAATGAACAGAACAATAAAATGTAATATTCTTTATTGAATAAAAATACACATATTAAAAACAACAGAGTATAGAGGTTAAAGGGGAACTCCTGGTAGAGGTGAAAAAATTAAACTTTTGCAGAAGCATATAGCATTACTTACCTGTCTATCCCAGTTTTGAAACTACCAAAAATCCATGTGCTTTTGGGAGGTTTGTTCTGTATTGTGTTTCTGTACTTCCTGGTTGAGCAGTTCCCAGAATGCAGTACTGGTTCCAGAATGCAATGCTTTCCCTCAGCTGTTCATCACGGTCCACAATCCTTGCTGCACCTGCTTCTGGTGAATCACTCAGGGGATTGGGGGATCCTGCCAAGCCTTCTGTGACATCACGCCCTGCCCCCTGTCTGCATCATCAGCCTGTGCTCAGCAAACACACACAATGTGAGATAGAGGCATGGAATATTTATCTCCTAAGAGGGAGAGCAGAAGCAGCTGGAGACAATGTGGATTAGCACAGAGGCCATTTTTCTTCACTTCCTGGATTTCTATCAGCTACCAGTGTGGCAGAACCGTACAGGTATAGTAATACATTATATAGACACATCTATATAACTTTTAATGCACTTTTAATAGAAAACGAATTTTACTTATGTGGAGTTCCCCTTTAAGGCGTACAGCTGGTTAGGGGAATGGAAATAAATATATATAGGAGGAACCAATGTCCAATATACCTGCTACTGACCCCCCCCCCCCCCCAACACACACTATCAACTGAGTTCTAATGTGGCCTGCAGAGACCTACTACATTCTTTCATTCTAATTTCCGTATATTTCTTCCCTTCGAGGGACAAAGTATACAAAAATAAGAATGAAAATAAATAAATAGATAATTGTAAATGCAAATGTAGCATTGAACTACTGTATGTCCATATGCTTCATACTTGACCCTTCTTTGTGAAGAAAAAAAAAAAAAAGATTTCTCAGCTTTGTATTTCACTAGAGACACAAATTAAAACGATTGCGATAATGGAAGAAATAATATCACCACCTCAAAACAATAGTAACTATTAGAACCAATTCAATTGTAGCTGATCTTTTGCCTATTTTGATGTGTACTACTTGATAGTCTAATATATTACCTGTTTTGTTAAATTATGTCACAGCAGGAATTGCTTTGCTTGGCTGCAAACTTCAATCAAGCCGGCTCATTACTATCACATTGTTGTTTAATCACAAATAATTCACAAAGTAGAAAAGAATGTTCACACAAAAATACCGCTTAATGGAGACCTAATACAAACTTGTGGTTTAAACAATATAAACATCTCAAAAAGAGATAGATGTAACCATGAACCATAACTTTTTCTATAAAACTGACAGGTTATCTATATTCCTCAAGTCATCACAATTAAAAGGATAGGTAATTTATATAAAAATGTTGTTTATTCTTTGCTTTTTAAAAAATTAAAATTTCAATTACTAATTCAAACTTTAAATCTACAGTGTGACATAAGGAATGTGATACTTTAATAGTTCGGGCAATTTCTTGTAGAAGCTGCAGCGCATGCGTGCACAGCAATGGCGACAACAAGGAGCAGAAGGCCGGCCAGGAGAAGTCCAGCGAAAATTTTTATTAAAGTATTGTATTATCCCCAAAAAGTTATACATATCACCAATATACACTTATTACAGGAAATGGTTATAAAGTGCTTTTTTCCCTGCACTTACTACTGCATCAAGGCTTCACTTCCTGGATAAAATGGTGATGTCACTTCCTGGATAACATGGTGATGTCACTTCCTGGATAAAATGGTGATGTCACTTCCTGGATAACATGGTGATGTCACTTCCTGGATAACATGGTGATGTCACGACCCGACTCCCAGAGCTGTGTGGGCTGTGGCTGCTGGAGAGCCCCCCGGGCAGTTAACCCCATAGTCACAGGGGTCTATAGATAAAAGCTATCAATACGACACGTGTACCCAAAAGGTGTACCACTAAAAACGTCAATATACAATGGATATCGCTGTAACTGTACTAACCTGGCAAATAACGATAATATGTCATGTGACGTATAGTAACCGCTATATAACATGGATATCACTGTAATCATACCGACCTGACGAATAACGATAACATGTCATATGTGACGTATAGTAATGGGCGTACAAAAAAATGATGAAAAACAGCTGCTAAATTGTGTTTGTTATTCGCACTACCTCATAAAAAATTTAAAAAATATTGATCAGGGTGTCACATGTCCCCCAGAATGGTACTGAGGGAAATGTTTAGATACTTGCAGCGGAATTGTCATCCTGCAGCAGATAGGTTAAAGGCAGCCCCCTTAACCCTCCATGGTCCTGTGCATACATTACCGGGTCTGTACATACACGTCTGGACCTCCTGATCAGCCAATCAGTGCAGGATGAGCAGGATGTCAGGATGACGGGTGCCACAGAACAAGCTGGAGCGCAGACTGGTAGTGTATGCACCAGGCAGTGGGGGGTTAAAGAGGCTGCCTTTTTTCGGGATGACAATCCCGCTGCGAGTATCTAATCATATTGAAAGTGACAGAATGTGAAATGAAGGAACCCACTGCGGATTTCACTGCGAATTTGCAGCGTGAAATCCGTTTCGGATCCATTCCGTGTGAACCCACCCTTAATATATGCACCTACTAGAGATGAGCGAACCTGGAGCATGCTGGAGTCCATCCAAACCCGAACTTTCGGCATTTGATTAGCGGTGGCTGCTGAAGTTGGATAAAGCCCTAAGGCTATATGGAAAACATGGATATAGTCATTGGCTGTATCCATGTTTTCCAGACAACCTTAGAGCTTTATCCAAGCTCAGCAGCCCCCGCTAATCAAATACCGAACGATCAGGTTCGGATGGACTCAAACCCAAACCCGGTTCGCTCATCTCTAGCACCTACCATTATTACTTCAATAAAGCAGTTCTATAAAGAACAGTGGGCGAAATTTCTCAGCAGCAATGTAAATTATTGATAATTATAGTTCTTCTAATTACTTCTTGTCTCTGTGTTATATATTATAGGACAAACAATACATAAGTGTAAGGCTTTATTTTGAGGCAGCATATGCAGAGATAGCTAGAAGAAAACGGAAAAGAATTGAGTCCATTTCTTTAGTTATCCTTGCAGCGTGAATGTTGCATGTAGTAGTATTACCTCCTGAATGACATGCATTGTGGCAGAGATAGGGTAAACCTCTGTCTTTGACACGACCAATGTAAATTTAATCTAATCTAATAGTGATCATCAAGCAGCAAGGCAGAGATAAAGACAAAGCAGGAAGCTCGGAATGATTTATTAACACAGCCTGGCTTCCAACCCTCCCTGACATTTTACTTCATCAAACTAATTAGATGGCGGTGACACTGTTTGTCGAGAAGTGAGAAGCATTTCTGATGATTTCCCACAGATCGGCTGGAACTTGCAGGTATCCTTTCTTTGCTGTTGCCCACTGTTTTGTTCTGTGGTTGTTGGCATTCACAAATATGACCAGATGGTTATGTTGGCAAAATGTAGAACTTCGATCTGTCTAGCAAAGGTTAGGCAACCGACAGAAAATGTAACCGGCTTTGTAATTTGAGGTTTGGATTAGTCAATTTTAAGTGGGAAAGACGGAAATAATTGTAACTTAATAAATAAGTATAAACAACAGGTGTGATTACAGTACAACATGTTACAATCCCATCTGCATATCTTTTAATGTGCTATCTGCTTACGACTTGACAGGTTTTCGTTGCGGAATAAGTCAACCTATTGGTGCCATAATAATATATTTTTTTAGTCGCATGTAGTTTAATTTGGTAAATTGACCGGTCCTTTGCATCAATAGTTTCATTTCCTGCGTAGAAGACGTGTCATTTCCTGCGTGAAAGGTAAAAATCCGTCAATATTTTCAAAGTAACAATGTGAGTCAATGGGAAATTGGCCGGCAGAGCACACACAGTATAGAATAACGACGATCAAAAATTACAGCTGTATTTTGGTATTGTTGTACTGTATCGGAAAATAACCCAAGGGCCAGGTTTTTCTATGTGTGCGAGCACTGATCTACTCTAATCGGCGCTCGCTTGCTGAGCCTAATACATGGCACGATGATTGTGAAGCAAGGGCTGCACAGATATTGTTAGTGATGTCCATGCAGCCCTCACTTTAAATAGAAAATAAGAGAGTTATTACTCACCTTTCTGGGCTCCCCCGGTGTCCTGCTGTCTGTTCCCTGCTCACCACAGCCACCGCTGGCACTTCTACAGCTGTCTCTGCAGTGAACGGCTGCTCAGTGAATCACTGGCTGAGACAGGACAGCACCATGGCCAGTGATTGGCTGAGTGTCCTGTCACAGGTTAGGAAGTGTCAATGGCGGCTGTGTTAGGCAGAGAAGAGGCAAGAGGACACTGGAGGAGTCTGGAGAGTTAAGTAATAACTATTATTTTCTTTACTCATTCATCGTCCTCTAATGATTATTAAACTCGATAAAAGACGAAGATCAGTTGATGATCGGCTTTACGGCTGATCATTATCTTTATTACACAGGGTGATATCTGCCCAATTCTGCCAATAATTGGGCAGATAATCACCCTTGTAATAGGACCCTAAGGGTGTTACCAAGCCAAAAGAGTTTCAATTTTCTGGACACATGAAATACTTCCGTTATTGGTAAGCACAGGGCAGAGTCATCAATGACACACAATGTTTCGCCATTGGTTCAGCCCAATGATTTGTTTTGCCAACACTAGAGATGTGACGTACACGGGCTGGGGGGGGGGGATTGCCCAGTTCACAGCTCTCCCCAGGAGCCAATAAGGCTGGCTAAGATGGTCCTGACAGAGCCCAGGTGCTAGATGTTAATAGCATTAAAAATCAGAACTTAGCATTAATAGCATTTGCTGCAGAAGCTCTTTGGAAGTAGACCCGTCAATCACTGGATAAATAAAAGTACAAAATAGGGCAATATATAGTGGAAACATCTTCTGATGTCGATGTCCACACAGTAAGTTTGAGGACCTGCAGGTCAAGTGACTCAGTGGGCCCAGATGCGGGTCAAGTGACTCAGTGGGCCCAGATATAGTACATACCACCTCAGGTTAGCTAGTTCCAGGCAAAGGTCCTGAACGGTTGACCAGGATCATTACAGGGCTGAAAAGGCCACTGGGCCCCTGATGTGATGGGCCCCATGGCAGCATTTAAGGCTGCTACAGCAGCAGTTCCACTAATGATGAAGTTGTACTACTAAGCTAGACATAATAGTTTTACTTTGACAATACCTGACAAAACCAGCCATCTTAGAAACGCTCTGACTTATTTTTGTAGCCATCACAGTTTGGTCACTTAGATCCTTACGCCTGCCCGTTTTTATTACTTCCAGCGCATTAACTTCACTTATTACCTAATATATTGTAATGAGATAATCAATGTTCTTCGTTCTGTATGCCAGTCAGTTTTAATGTTATGGCTGATCAGTGTATATGCTTAATAAAAGTTGTAAATCAGCTTTAATAACCTAGATTCACTTTAAAGTTTCTCTACTTGAAGCAGAATTGTTGCTGTGAGAAGTAGTGAAAGGAATAGAGCGTCAATGTCAGCGTAAATGTCTTATGACCTCTAAAAGTCGTCCAAATGTAGAGCAGCCATAACCTGTATTGTATGTCCTTTACTTTCTCTATACATGCAGGTATACAATATGCATATTATGTAGGTCTATTGGGGTATTCTTTGTCTTGGGCAGAGTTGCACTGTGTAAATCAGATAGTTTCCCCAAATCCCCCCCCCCCCCGCCCTCTGCATGAGCCAAATGGCTATATATGTTCCTATTTACGATGCCCCCCTGCGGTAGTTCCTGGCATGATGGGGCTTTAATGTGTGTGGGGGCCTGCTTCAGTTTGATCAACCCTGCAGACATGAATATGCAAGGATCTGGGGATAGTGACAGGACCCCACAATCACACAGCTGCCTGCCATTAACCCATTAAACACCATGATCTATAGCAATTATAATGTTTAAAGTGTCACTGTCAGGAATTTTTTTTTTGCAGAAATCAATAGTCCAGGCGATTTTAAGAAACTTTGTAATTGGATTTATTATCCGAAAAATGCATTTTTATCATTAAAAAGCAGCTTGAAGCTCTCCCCCCTGTCTTCATTGTTCTCCTATGGAGAGAGCTAAAGAAAAGAATAAAACAGGACAACAAAGAGTTAATTTACAAATCCCTCACCCGTTATCTCTTCTGACCATCACCAGTGACCTGTCTGAGCTCAGATTACAGCTGTCACCCAGCTCCGTGCCTGTAATCCTTTGTTATCTGCTTTCTGCTGCTGGCTAACTCCCTCCTTTCTCCTCCCCCCTCCCCTCTCCCTAGAGCAGACAGAGTGTGACTCATGCAACAAGTCACAATTTTCAGATTTTTTGGAGTGGATGAAAAAGAGGAAGGAGGGGGGGACCTGGGAAAAGGCTTTTTACATGCAGATAATGGCAGATTTGGCTAATAAACCCAATTACAAAGTTTCTTAAAATCGCCTGGACTATTGATTTCTGCAAAAATAAATAAAAATAAAAATACGACAGTGACTCTTTAAGGGGAGTCAGTGACAGGAGAAGTACTTGTCACTGACTCATCTGGACACCTGACACGTGATTGTGGGAGAGGAGTAATACTTATTTCCATTCTGTCTAAATGGCAATCTGCATCTAGAGTCTGTCTCAGGCAGACTCTGTGAGAAGAGCATTGATAGTACTGTTCAATTCAATGCAATGGCATAGCACTGATCAGTATATGCAATCTAATGATTTCTTATATAAGACCCCCCAGGGGGACTTATAAAGTGAAAACACACATGCATCTCTCTCTCTCTCCTACAGATAGAGAAGAGAGTAGTGTGGGCAGCTGAAGAGAAGATGCCATTTTCCGATACTGACACATGTATATGGCATAGGTTCTTGTATGCACATGTAGAACTCACTTCTATTCGGTTCTCTTTTTTTTCTGCTCTTGAGCTGTTGTATTGCACCAAAAACCTCATTCCATTACGTCATCTGTATGTTGAGAATACTTCTTATACGTTACTCTACTTCTTTTCTCCGTGCACATCCAGTATAAGACACTAATACCATGTTGAACTATATAATGGATATATAACTGTTTCCGACATAAAATACTTTTAATAAATTTTAACTTGACAATGGAATCTGTAAATAAAGCCAAATGGTTCTCCAGCTATAAATAGGTTACACTACCGCAAAGTAATGATCAAATGGCCTCGGCTGGCAACACAGCTGTATTATCTGTGTATCAAAGAAATAACATCAAGCTCTTCACTATAAAAATGTTTCATTGTGTGAATCTATGTTGAATTTAACTATAGAAAATGGGGCACACTTCTTTGTCTGTGTATTCTCCGTATTTTAAAGAGGATCACATTTATAATACTACCTTAGTTTAATTTGCTACAAATACTAAGTCAAACTATCGGTTATGTTCCCGCTATGTCTTTTTTAGGTGGAAAAAGCGGCCATGTTTTTACCAAAAACAGCATTTTTTTTTTCTATTAAAAAGATGTGGGAACATAGCCTTAGGCTAAGACTTATCGCCAAGGCCTCATTCACCCTTTTTTTTTTTATTATTTGCACATCCACACCGAGGACAAGAATGGTGAAATTTCTGAAAGGAAGTTTTTAAAGGCCCTATTGCACGGGTCAATGCATAAAAGCAAGTGAGCGCCAACCTGTCAGATCAGTGCTTGCTTGCTCCTTGTTCCCCACTCACTGCCAGTGCTTTTATATGCACTGACAGCGAGCGGGTAACAGCAGGGGGGGGGGATGCCAGGAGCTGCAGGAGCATCCAGGAAGCCCCTAGGAGATAGCAGTGGTCTCTCCTGTTGCATGGTTTAATGGCCAGCAGACCATCAATATTGATCTTAATTAGAGATGAGCAAACCGGGTTCGGGTTTGAGTCCATCCGAACCCGAACGATCGGAATTGGATTAGCGGTGGCTGCTGAACTTGGATAAAGCCCTAAGGCTATGTGGAAATCATGGATATAGTCATTGGCTGTATCCATGTTTTCCAGACAACCTTAGAGCTTTATCCAAGTTCAGCAGCCCCAGCTAATCAAATACTGATCGTTCGGGTTCGGATCGACTCGAACCCGAACCCGTTTCGCTCATCTCTAATCTTAATGTTTTCAACAAACTTAAAGACAAGGATCAGTTGATATTGTATATGCCTTTTAACAGGAGCTATTACACGATAATCTGCAAAATACGGCTTGGTGCAATAGGGCCTTTAGTGTGGTCTGGGCTGAAGAGGGTTTGCTCAAGAATTGAACAATTTGTCCTTATGAATCCAAGTCAATTCATAGACTGCTTACGTTATTGTATCGCTAACCTTGCCTTACCTGTGAATCAAGCACACATCTACAGATGACACTTAGGGTATGTTCACACTGAGGAAGGATTTCAAAATTCACTGTCAATTAACTTTACATGTATTCCACCTGAAATTCTGTTTGTAAAATATGCACAGAGCAATGTCCCATTGTGTTCAATGGGATTTCCCACCTGTTGATCACACAGGAGAAATTATGTGCGGAATGATCGGCCGCGGATCCTCTTTCCTCCCACAGAATTGACATGTCAATTTTTTTGGGCGGATTCTGCTAGAGAAATGACATAGAACTCATTGAGGTTTTGAATTTCCACTTTCAGCTTGAATTCTGCACCAATTCCATGCACCTTTTTCACACTTATTCCAATCCAATTCTGTGCCTATTCTGCCAGAGCTGAAGAAGAGGAAATTTCAAGCAGAAAACTTTCCTCTTCAATTCCTTGCCTATTCCTGAGTATCAACCAATAGAGATGAGCGAACCGGGTTCGGGTTTGAGTCGATCCAAACCCAAACGTTCGGTATTTGATTAGCGGGGGCTGCTGAACTTGGATAAAGCTCAAAGGTTGTCTGGAAAACATGGATACAGCCAATGACTATATCCATGATTTCCACATAGCCTTAGGGCTTTATCCAAGTTCAGCAGCCACCGCTAATCAAATGCCGAAAGTTTGGGTTCGGATCGACTCGAGCATGCTCCAGGTTCACTCATCTCTATTAACCAACCTTCCGAACTGATAAGAGGAGAATTAAGTATTTTATTCCAATCAAATATATTACTAAGTTCTTGTTTACTATAGATTTATGCACATTTTTCTGCAACATTGAAATGAGGGTCTGAGTTGGGGCCGTATTACATGACCTATTTCTTACTTAAGCGATCTGTTAGATTAGTCTACTATATGGCTCAATGATTATGCAGCCCTTGCTGCATATAGAAAATAATAAAGTTATCACTTACCTCTCCAGACTCCCCCCGGTGTCCTCCTGCCTTTTCCCCGCTCACCACAGCTGCCTTTGGCAATTCTGAGGACCTCTCTGTTGTGACAGGCTGAAATAATAAAGGTATTACTTACCTCTCCAGACTCCCCCCGGTGTCCTCCTGCCTTTTTCCCGCTCACCACAGCTGCCTTTGGCAATTTGGAGGACCTCTCTGTTGTGACAGGCTGCTCAGCCAATCACTGGCTGAGACATGACAGTACTACAGCAAGCGATTGGCTGAGCAACACGTCACTACTGCACAGACAGGTTAGAACGTGTCAGCACTGTCCATGGTGAGCAAGGATCTGGCAGGAAGACACCGGGGAGCCTGGACAGGTAAGTAATAACGTAATTATTTTCTATACTCTTTCAACAGCTGCCAACCACACTCCTCCTATTACATGGAGCGATGCACTGTGATTTTTAAACTAGTCGAAAGACAATGATCAGCCATTGATCGGATCCTTGGCTGATCATTGTCTTTATTACACGGAGCAATATCTGCCCAATTCTGCCTGATTGGTAATTTATTATCGCCCCATGAAATAGGACCCTTACTCTATAGGACCACCAGTCATGGCATTCCTCTTAAATATATCTATAATATAAAAGTAGATATGATAAAAAGTATTTTGTTAGTGTTGTCCTAGAAGCTTTATATTCAAGGGAATAGGCATAAAAGTGTTCAGTGTGGACAGCTGGATAACAACCCTTACGAGTACAGTAAAGGCTGCCCACGGTTATTGTAATTTAACTACTTGCATCATCGTTTGACCAGTGGACATTGTGATGTATACACTGTATATAGTGGCACACTTTACAAAGCAATCTGGCTTCTGTTTTTTTTTTTTTTTTACATTAACTAAATAATTGCTTTGCAAGTAAGAACAATCAGTCTTCCCATAACGCACTGCATCCTTGGCAACAAAGGGGTTATACATGGCTCAGGTTAGATATTGTCTACAATGTATTACACTGGTTTATTTTTTTTTTCTTCTTTGTAGCTGAGGCTGAGCAGCTCAGTTATAAACTCGGGATAAAGGAGGATTGGGAAATAAATTAGAGCTTTGATGCGGTTTTTCTGTGGCACACAGCAAGCCCCTGGGATATAATAGGACCATAATTCCATATTTACAACTTTTGTTCTGTGCACCTGCCTGCTTGGCTGTCATATCACAAAAGTGTGAAATAATCCTAGCTGTACTGGCAGTATAATCTCCAGCGCAATACTCAAAATTCTTTTAGGAGGCAAAACAACATTGTGGTAGGGCTAATACTCCTGTGTGCTGACTGCTAAAAAATTGCAGGCGACACTGGGAAATTAATTGGCTCTTAAACTCAGTGTTAGTAACTAGTAACTAATTCTTTTCCAGTATAAATATTGACACATATCTAGAATCTCAGCCAAATTACATCATCTTTTTGAAAGGCAAAGGTTTTACATATAAATAATAATTGTTTTATATCACTCACTCAGAGCTAATTAAAGTCTGTTGAAGTAAATGTCTACATTTGGAGTCACTTAAAGAGAGATTTCTTTTAACTGAAAGGGAACCTGACATTGAGGGGGAAGTTCATTAAAGCATTACTATAATTTCACAAAAACTTGGACATATCATAGAGATACAGTAGGTCTCATCACAGGTGAAGACGACAGAGAATTGAACAGGGATTTTGTTGATTGGTACCAGCGGAACCACCTGAGGATAAATGCTGGGAAGACCAAGGAGATGGTGGTGGATTTCGGCAAGCGCAAATTTCCTCCAAGACCAGTGGACATCCAGGGGACGGACATTGAGACAGTGAACACATATAAATATCTGGGCGTGGTCCTCAATAATAAGCTGGACTGGGCTGATCACATGGACACACTGTACAGAAAGGGCCACAAAAGGCTCAACCTTCTCAGGTGGCTGAGGGTCTTTGGAGTCCAGGGGGCACTCCTTAGGACCTTCTTTAACTCTGTAGTGGCATCAGCCATCTTCTTCTGAGTGGCCTGCTGGGGGAGCGGCACATCAACCAGCGATAGGAACAAACTGGACAAGCTGATCAGAAGGGCCAGCTCTGTCCTTGGAAGCCCCCTGGAACCGCTGCAGGTGGTGGAGGAGCAAAGGATTTTGCCAGTGGTCAGCTCCATACTGGAGAATGACTCCCATCCTATGCATGAGACCGTGATAACACTGGGCAGTACTATCAGTGACCGATTCATTAACCCAAAGTGCGAGAAGGAGCGATATCAGAAGTCCTTCCTTCCTTACTACAGTGGTTAGGCTGTACAACCAACACCGACCTAAGCAGAGATCATTTTATAAAAAGTGGGTCCGTGGGTCCCTTCCTTTCCCCAACGCACGTTTCGCGTACCAGAGCTTGATCACAGGGCTCAAGCTCCCGTGATCAAGCTCTGGTACGCGAAACGTGCGTTGGGGAAAGGAAGGGACCCACGGACCATCAGACATTGAGGTATATACTTAGTTGCACAGGCACTTTATTTCTTACTTACTTTGGAAGCTGATTGCCCTATTCAGGTCGGACTTAGGAATAGTACTTGTGGGGAGGGGGACTATAGGAGGTATACTTGAGCACTTGCACTTTATATTTATTCTCATGCTCCCCCCTGTTATTTATGTGCTTCCTTTATAACCCAAATGTCCGGTTGGGATCTGTGGTGTACCCATACCACTTCTGCATTTCTGTTTATACACAGTTTTTATGTGGTTTTTATCATGATATGTTTTTCAATATGTTCAATAAAGGAATCTTTTTAATATGAATAATTTTGAGTGATACCTTTTCTTTGTAGGATTTTTTACTGGTTAGTGTAGAAAGATGTTGGGGCTGCAGGCAAGGAGAGCTGTGTAGGCCAAAAAAATTTAATAATTGCCTTTTTCAGGGCACAACAGTGAAGTTGCCTGTGCTGAGGGGCACACCCCATAGGCTCCATTATATTGGCAGGCAGAGTCCACCGTCTGCTTAAAGAATTGACATGTCAATTCTTTGGGCACAATGTGCCTGAGCATAGAATAGGGCCGATGGGATGGGCAAAAATTCAAACAGGGGCATGCAATGGAATCCGCTTGAAGTTCCCCACCGGTTTTCCAAAGGGTGCAAATACCCTAACACAGCTGGCTTTGGTGGGCTCAGTGTCCAATACCAGCCAACCAAATGGCTTCGGAAATAATAATAATAATAATAATAATAATAATAATAATAATAATAATAATGACCCATCATTAAGGGTCTAACCTCCAAGACCCCAATGATTCATTAAAAAAGTGGTCACTGCATTTCCTGGCTCCTTTATTATATATCCAGATGCAGCAGATGGCTTCTTTGCTCTGCTGATCAGTGAGAGTCACAAGGAGAGAATTTGGCTATGTTCCCACTACAGGATGGGCCATCATTTAGTGGGGAAAAGCAATCTTGATGATTATTTGTGTCTGCCATTATCAAAAGACGTCCACCTCTTCCAGATAAATGATGGCCCCTTCCTGTATTGGGAACATAGCCTAGTACTGACCACACAGTTTTGGCCTATTTGCGGATAAACAACTGTTGTTGTTGTTGTTGTTGTTGTTGTTGTTTTTTTTCCCCTGGGAATCCCCCTTACAAAAATTACATATTAATTAAAGAAAGTTGTTTTGTCTTATCTATAGTTGTTTAGCTACTAGAGATGAGCGAACCAGGTTCAGGTTCGAGTCGATCCGAACCCGTACGTTCGGTATTTGATTAGCTGGGACCGCTGAACTTGGATAAAGCTTTAAGGTTGTCTGGAAAACATGGATACATCCGATGACTATATCCATGATTTCCACATAGCCTTAGGGCTTTATCCAACTTCAGCAGCCACCGCTAATCAAATGCCGAAAGTTCGGGTTCGGATCGACTCGAGCATGCTCCAGGTTCGCTCATCTCTATTAGCTACTAAAGATGACTTTTACAGTCTGACAGTACTAAGTCATGAATTTAATTTTAACTTTAGAGAGCACTGCCTTCAACGTCCTTTCTCTGTTTGTACGACTGCCCTTTAACTCTTTGCTACCAAGACATGTACTTTGCTCCAGGCTTACTGTCAAACTCTTGTTTCTGTAGTGAAATGAAGTGACTTGGGCACACACGCCTAGGTACTTCTCTCATGGCTCCTTACTTAAAAGCTTCCCAATCTGATTAAGAGCCTGACGGCAACATAGTTAGGAGTCCTACAGACGGACTTTGTAGTTAGCTGTTGAAAGTCCTGTGCTGAAGAATTGCAGTTATCAAAGATAAGCCTCTTCTTTGTGCCCCTGTGTATTCTTACATAAAGCTTTTCTCGCTGAAATTTAAGATTTCCTTTAGAGAACAAGTGAATGTTATATACTGCATCTAACTCTATCCTATGATACTGTTTAAATAGCTTGTATGTTTACAAGCTATCTGTGCTTACCATCACGAGCCGACCTTCTGGACATTCAAAAGGCCACAAGAAGATAGTGGACTAGCCTTTTTACTACAACTCTATGTAATATAAAAATATGAGTGGTGCTGACATCATAATAAAGTATCTTTCAATTTTATTTTTGACATATAAAATGGGTACTACAAGTCTTCATAGTGGGAGAGCAATAGAAAACCTTTTCTCTATATAAATAAACACTGAATTTAAAATTTAGTTTTTTGAACTAGTTGATTAGGCTGGTAATCTCTAAAGTGTCTAAATACCAAGGAAGTAAGCATAGCTGGGACTTTAAAGGGAATGTGTCAAAAACTAAAAATAAATATAAAGTGTTAAAATTGCAGTTATTATTATCATTATTATTATTATTATTATTAGCTGTTGTTCTCATTATTATTATTTTTACATGTAAGGAAATCTGAAAAATTAACTAATTATTTTTTAAAATATTTCCCAGTGATGGCCACCAGGGGGTGCTCTAACAGGATTACGGCTGCAAACACTAACCTAACCTGTGGCATCATCACCTACATTCTCAGGGAACAAAGAAGGGAGAGGTGATATTATATGTATTGCTGTGTACAGTAGCACACATGCAACAAACATGTCCAGAGCAAAAAGACCTTGAAGCTCCAGAGAGTGATGAACGGCTTCATACAGTGAGCGGTGAAAGCTACTGCAGAACATCATACTACACCTCAGCTGCTGCAGAACCTCATGACAGACCTCAGCCGCTGCAGAACCTTATAATACACTTCAGCTGCTGCAGAACCTCATAATACACCTCAGCTGCTGCAGAACCTCATAATACACCTCAGCTTACACAGATCTAATATATCCCATGTGTCCTCTGTAATTGGGGTCAGTGGGCACAGGTCACAGCTGAAGATTCACTGGGCAGGAAATGAGGGCAGCAGAAGCAGGAAGAGGACAGAAAAGGGCAGCTCAGCCTGGCTCAGCTACGTGTTTCAGCACAAAGAAGGAGCCGGTAGTGACCAGGCAGATAGGAAAAGCCGAGGAAAAGAGGCGGTGATGGCAGAGGAAGATCTGTGCGGTGAGACAAAGAGGCGATGTGTGCAGGCTTGGCTTGAGAGGAGGTTCGGGAGATGTAGTAGACATCGGCAGATTGCTTCACCGTCTGTGGTAACGGCCATAGGAAGCCTTCCTGTTAGGATGTTGATGTAGGATCAATATAATAACACCGCCACCCTCCCACATTCTGGTTAGGCTGTGTACTGCACATGTCTGTGCACAATGCTCTAGGGGTGCCGGATAGTGTCTGTTTATGTGTCATGAAATGGCAGCCCTTATGCAGGCATCAAATTGTTTTAAAGGGGTTGTCCAGCGAAAATCCTTTTCTTTCAAATCAACTGTTATGAGAAATTCTATAGCTCTTTGCTGACATCTCTGGCCGAGAAAGGAACTGTCCAGAGCAGGAGAGGTTTTCTATGGGGATTCATAGAAATCCGAGACAGAGTTCCTGTCTCAGCCAGAGATGTCAGCAGAGAGCACAGTGTCAGACTGGAAATAGAACATTTCCTGCAGGACATTTAGCAGCTAATAAATATGGGAAGACTTAAGATTTTTAAATAGAAGTCAATTACAAATCTATATAACTTTCTGACATCAGTTGATTTGAAAGAAAAAGATTTTCGCTGGACAACCCCTTTAAAATAGTGATGCCACATGTAAAAAAAACAAAGAACTTTAATTAATTAAAAATTTATTAAACTTTAATTTAAAAAATTAAAAAGAGAAGCTTAAACACTTCTTTATCATAATTACAATATATATATATATATATATATATATATATCCATCTATATATATATATATATATATATATATATTTTTTTTTTTTTTTTTTTTTTTTTTTTTTAAATCACACATTAAAATGTTTCTCCCTGAAATCTCTTACGATATGAGGCTATGTTCACACTACGTAAAACTACGGCCATAGTTCTCGCCGCAGAACTACAGCCGTAGTTTTGAGGAGTTGAACATAGCCTTACAACGTTTACGCTCCGGCCGGGATCCCATGCGGTGCTGGAAAAAACTGTTAGTTTTCTGCAATCGGAATTCAGTGAATTCCGGCTGCAGAAAGACCTGTCAGTTCACAAAGTAAAGCAAGCGGCTCCGGCCTCTTGCTTCACTGTGGGCTATGGGAAGCTCTGATGCGGGCACGTGCTGATGCGCCTGCATCAGAGCTCCGCAGCCGGAAAGATCACTGAGACCAGATCACGGAACGGCCGGGGTCAAGGAATGGCCGGGTGTTCACGTAGTGTGAACATAGCCTGAATGTGTACCAATGGATGAATGTAACTTTTTAATCTAAGCTAAAATAGCTGTCTTCTATGCTGCTTATTAGCTTAATTTACAGTACTTTTTTTTAATTTAGAAATCTTTATTTTTCTTTTCCATCCCAATAAAAAAATTTAAAAAAATGTACATACCATTTTAACATCGCAGTAAACATTTTTCCCCTTAACTCCTTAAATCTTTTACCCTGACCCAAACATTGGCAATTGGAACTTCTGAATACATAACAAAGTTATACTTTTTATCTTCCTTCAGTGGGGCGGCCCCTCCGATACCTGAGCACGCCAGCGTACATTAGTACTCTACAGTATTTCCAAATCTCCCTTTCCCCAACCATAAACCATTGGCGCAGTGCCTTAGTTGGTTAAAGCGCCTTTCTAGTAAACAGGAGATCCTGAGTTTAAATTTACAATACTTACAATTTTGTATGGCGCAGGGTAGAAAGAGTTTTACTTAAAAAGAGAATTACTTATTTTTTTTCCTTTCTCCTAAAAGACAGAAAGAAAATTTGGTAAAATAATTGGAAAGATGGACGTCGATTATTAATGACAGCTGCAAATATTGATCACAAACTTTATTTGTTGTCGTCAATATCAATAGCCGTCCATCTTTTAACGCTAAAATGATGGCGGCCAGAAAGACAGACACGATTTTCCCTTTGTGGAAACATGTAAGCATTCCTGACTATCCAGACAGGAGCTCAGAGCTTATTTTTAGGTCAGTACATAGAAGAGTTATTTGTTATGTACAGTATTTCCACTGAACTTGCCGCTTGAATAATGGTGCGTTTACACAGAACGATTATCGTTCCAGTTTTCATGATAATGATCACATTTGGGCGATAATTGGCTTGTGTAAACATAGCGAACAATCAAGTGACGAGTGAGAAATCGTTCATTTTGATCTTTCAACAATTTCTCAAATCGCCATTGGTCGTTCAGATCGCTTCGTGCAAACAGTCTTTCACCAATTTACCCTATGTGTGAGATGGGCTTAAGCGATCTTAAAACGATTGCAATAACGCAATTTCTAAACGATATATTGTTCCGTCTAAACGCTGTTTGTTAACAAAAACACATTGTTATTTCGAACGTACCATACTTCTATCGTACCATAAACGTAGCATTACTCTGCAACTGCAACACCGCCACTTTAGTGTTACTGGTGCAACCGATTACTGCATCAGTGACTTAAACCATTGAGGCTAGTGAGTGGCTGCTGTGTGGGTCATAACTGCAACCCAGTAAACAAGACTATTTGAGTTAACTAGCATGGTGGCAGTAGAGTTGCAGGGAATTTATTTTTTAGTCATTTTGTTACATTTCCTTCTTTTTTTTTGTAGTGATTTCCTGACATATAATGCCTGAATATACCAAGGAGAGGGTTTAAAAAATATTAAGACAAATTAGGTCAGACACACTGATATCAATCAGGGCAATGGCCCCTTGTTGTCAGAAGCGGGTAGCTATCAGAAATTGAGTACCAATTAGTGGTGTTACATCCTTCTCCATATCCAACAAAAAAGCCATTTACCTGGTTGGACCCTGATTTATTTCTATAAAGCAACTTCCTAGAAAAGTTATTAAATCCATTTAACAGGGAATGTTAAGACCACAATGTTACTGTGTGATATAAATAGATTATTAGCAAAATGTCATAAAATTTACAATTAACTTGCAACATCAATGTCCTTCTTTGTCTAGAAAAGCTGTCAAAAGATAACTGCTACCATGCTATTAACTTAAGTAATAATTTATCTGGCATTAGCCCATTGTTACAAACTCAGTCTGCCTTCTACCATCAAATATATTTGGCCACCAATAGCAGCATCCACCTTGATTTATGCAGAAAATGGAGTGGCTACCCAATGGAAAGTAGCAGTCAGTCAGTTTGTTTGTTTTTTAATCCCCCACTGCTGGCTGACATGTATACTTACCTGCCATGGTTCTGGTGCTACAGCACCATTAAAATCCTGCTGGTGCTCATGTGGCCTCTTCTTCATCTGGCAACTAAGGAGGGTGTTCTCATAGAGATGCACTGAAGACCCTGAGTTCTGGTCTTCAAAAGCCCTGGAGAAAGAAGAGAGGTCAGAAGAAACGTGACATCAGCGGGATCTGAACAGCATCAGAGCACTGGAATTATTTAGTGCAGCGAGAATGCGATCTTTATGAGTAAATATACATGCCAACATGCAGCAGGGGGATGGGCGATTCTGTACCTTGCCACCCTTGAACCATTGCCAGACGAATGTAGAGCTCCTCACACTGTGGCCGGTTCAGCCTGTCTCCTGGAGCCGGTATTTAGAAGAAAAATGACTTTTATCAATGCGGTGTGAGTATGCTTCGTCTAGCATAACGGGATGCTCAATTAAGCTTGATGCTCGACCTTGGAGTGTTTGGGTGCCTTTTACATGTTTGCATGGCTATTATAAAAAATGATGATGCTCAGAGCTCTGAAACTGTTTAAAACCATAAAGCAGTCATACATACCTGTCCACACTCTTCCCGATGCCCACCCGTGCTAGCTCTGGTCCCTTGCTCAGTGACAGCCCAGTCAGCCAATCACTACCACTACAGTAATTGGCCGAGTGGGCTGTCAGTGAAGGGCGAATGAAGCCAGTGCTGGAGAGCAATGGAAGGAACGCAGACAGGTAAGTATGATTACCGGGGGGTTTTTGTTAAAAATTTTGTATATTTTGTCCCTTGAAGGGATATTTACACAAAATACACAAAAAAATAGAACAAAAAATGTCGGCAATTGCAGGCACAAAGCAGAGATTTCTAATGTGTGTTTGGGTGCCTTTTACATGTTTGCATGGCTATTATAAAAAATGATGATGCTCAGAGCTCTGAAACTGTTTAAAACCATAAAGCAGTCATACATACCTGTCCACACTCTTCCCGATGCCCACCCGTGCTAGCTCTGGTCCCTTGCTCAGTGACAGCCCAGTCAGCCAATCACTACCACTACAGTAATTGGCCGAGTGGGCTGTCAGTGAAGGGCGAATGAAGCCAGTGCTGGAGAGCAATGGAAGGAACGCAGACAGGTAAGTATGATTACCGGGGGGTTTTTGTTAAAAATTTTGTATATTTTGTCCCTTGAAGGGATATTTACACAAAATACACAAAAAAATAGAACAAAAAATGTCGGCAATTGCAGGCACAAAGCAGAGATTTCTAATGTGTCTTGTTAACGAAAACTGGAGCCAACAGTAATCTTTAGCCATTTAGTTGTATTTTCACAAAACTAAATGTAGAAGTTGAAAAACATGTTTTTTTTTTTTTTTATTTGGCTACCTTTACTTGCTAAAACAGTCTAACCCCAAAGTCCCAGACATCCCAAATCTTTACCTCTTTTGGATTACAAACATTAACTTAAAATATAGATGATTTAATTTCATGCTTCTGCTTTAGTAAAATAGTTTTTACCTTTACTAGGCCCTTTGGCGATGGCTTAATGTTACAACGTATGGCATCTGGTGGCATAGTCAGTATTCAGTATTGGACACAGTCGACCTGAAACGTATTGGGATCAGAATTTGTACTATTCTATATTTATTTGCTTATCTTTAGCTTTGACATTTTTATGAGGTTTAAGGGGAAAAAATGTAATCTTATTTTTCAACTTTAGTGTGGACCCTTTGTTCCAATAGAATATAAACATCTTTTTAACAAAAACTTTACAAGGCTAGGTTCACATATATCAGTGAACCTGGAGCATGCTGGAGCCCATCTGAACCCAATCGTTCGGCATGTGATTAGCGGCGGCTGCTGAAGTTGGATAAAGCCCTAAGGCTATGTGGAAAACATGGATATAGTCATTGGCTGTATCCATGTTTTCCAGACAACCTTAGAGCTTTATCCAACTTCAGCAGCCCCCGCTAATCAAATGCCGAACGATTGGGTTCGGATGTACTCGAGCATGCTCGAGGTTCGCTCATCTCTAATCTCAACTGATACCATAACTGATGCAAAAATGGACCAATTGCTATAAACACGTGCATTATTACTTTAGACATGTGGTATTATCCATGTTCAAAGTTCCACTATACCCTACTATACAGGGAAAACTTCATCATCAGCTTATAGTTAAATACGACACTGACATAACGAGAAGCCGTGGGCTCCACACACCCTGTCAGTCACTCCCGTGGCCTCAGGTATAATGCTGCATACAGTCACAAGACGCCGTTCTGTTCCTTGCAGCTTCTGCATTAGAGTGATGTCAGAATATAATAGTAAAGACGGTAAAAGGATGGAGAAAAAAAGCAGAACTGTGTGTGAACAACAAAAAAGTAATGTCCGTTGTTTGCAAAAGAAAAGACTTTTGAAAATAATTGTCCTGATCATTATTTTGATGACCGCGAAAACAACGTCCGTTATTTAATACACTCCATTGACTTCAATGCAATAATAGAAGGTAAATCCTTACCGGTCGTGTCTTTGAAAATGGTGCCTTGGTTAGAGTCATACTGGTGTGGCCTAGAGTGTTTCTGTCCCAGGTCTGTGATGCCTCTCCTTTCGTCTTTCCCACCCTCCTCATCATTAGAAGCAACACAGGTGAAATTCAGATTGCTGAAGTGATTAATAGGAGAAATCCTGCCTGGGGGTGTTCCTAATGATGAGGAGGGTGGAAGAAAGAAAGGAGAGGCGTTGCAGACCTGGGGCAAGGCACCAGGCCACATCAGTTTGACTTGCCTGCTACAGATTAAAAGATAATTTTTTGCTCTAACCAAGGCACCAGGCGCATTTTAAAAGATATGACAGGTAAGGATTTACTCTCGTAAAAGGACAATACTAGCGGTTTGGTGGGGTGGTGGATATGGAGTCGCTTTAAGCTTGTGTTAGAATATGACCATGTACATCATGATTATAAAGTTATGTTAACACACAGTAAAAAAAAAAAAAGTAACAGTGTGCGAACCTAGCCTCAGGGATCATTTTACTAGGTCCGAGATAAAAAAAAAAAAGTACTATATGCAAAAAAAATGTTATTGAAATATATACATCAGGGGTCTTTTGTCAGGTGAAGGTCCGAGCTGAACATCAGTAGGAAATGTGTTTTGTTACTTTTCACAAAGGTTGTTGAACTATTTACATACAGAATTGATGATTATTAGTGGGAAAACTGTCATTTTCTCTATCTCACCGGCCCTTCAAAATTAGGAACATAGGGGGTGACTGCCTTAGTAGTATATAGCCCCCTGTGCGCTCTCCCCCAGTAGTATATAGCCCCCCCTGTGGCTCTCCCCCTGTAGTATATAGCCCCCTGTGAGCTCTCCCCCTGTAGTATATAGCCCCTGAGCGCTCTCCCCTAGTAGTATATAGTCCCCCCTGTGCACTCTCCTCCTCTAGTATATAGCCCCCCCCGTGCACTCTCCCCCTGTAGTATATAGCTCCACTGTGCTCTCTCCCGGTATATAGCACCCCTGTGCTCTCTCCCCCTGTATATAGCTTCCCTGTGCTCTCTCCCAGTATATAGCCCCCCTGTGCTCTCTCCCAGTATATAGCACCCCTGTACTCTCTCCCAGTATATAGCCCCCTCATGCTCTCTCCCAGTATATAGCCCCCCTGTGCTCTCTCCCCCTGTATAAAGCCCCCCTGTGCTCTCTCCCAGTATATAGCACCCCCCTGTGCTCTCTCCCGGTATATAGCCCCCATGTGCTCTCTCCCTGTATATACCCCCCCCTGTGCTCTCTCCCAGTATATAGGCCCCCTGTGCTCTCTCCCCCTGTATATAGCCCCCTCATGCTCTCTCCCAGTATATAGCCCCCCTGTGCTCTCTCCCCCTGTATAAAGCCCCCCTGTGCTCTCTCCCAGTATATAGCACCCCCCTGTGCTCTCTCCCGGTATATAGCACCCCCCTGTGCTCTCTCCCGGTATATAGCCCCCATGTGCTCTCTCCCTGTATATACCCCCCCTGTGCTCTCTCCCAGTATATAGGCCCCCTGTGCTCTCTCCCCCTGTATATAGCCCCCTCATGCTCTCTCCCAGTATATAGCCCCCCTGTGCTCTCTCCCCCTGTATAAAGCCCCCCTGTGCTCTCTCCCAGTATATAGCACCCCCCTGTGCTCTCTCCCGGTATATAGCACCCCCCTGTGCTCTCTCCCGGTATATAGCCCCCATGTGCTCTCTCCCTGTATATACCCCCCCTGTGCTCTCTCCCAGTATATAGGCCCCCTGTGCTCTCTCCTAGTATATAGCCCCCCTGTACTCTCTCCCAGTATATAGCCCCCCCTGTGCTCTCTCCCCTTGTATATAGCTTCCCCTTTGCTCTCTCCCCCTGTATATAGCCCCCCTGTGCTCTCTCTGCCTGTGTTTAGCCCCACCTGTGCTCTCTCCCAGTATATAGCCCCACCTGTGCTCTCTCCCCCTGTATATAGCCCCACCTGTGCTCTCTCCCCCTGTATATAGCACCACCTGTGCTCTCTCCCCCTGTAGTATATAGCTCCCCGTGTGCTCTCTCCCCCTGTATATAGCTCCCCTGTGCTCTCTCCCCCTGTATATAGCCCCCCATGCTCTCTCCCAGTATATAGCCCCCCCTGTGCTCTCTCCCCCTGTATAAAGCCCCCCTGTGCTCTCCCCCTGTATATAGCTCCCCTGTGCTCTCTCTTCCTGTATATAGCCCCCCCATGCTCTCTCCCAGTATATAGCCCCCCTGTGCTCTCTCCCCCTGTATATAGCCCCCCCTGTGCTCCTCCCCTGTATATAGCTCCCCTGTGCTCTCTCCCAGTATATAGCCCCCCTGTGCTCTCTCCCCCTGTATATAGCCCCACCTGTGCTTTCTCCTCTTGTGCTCTCTCCCCCTGTATATAGCCCCCCTGTGCTCTCTCCCCCTGTATATAGCCCCCCTGTGCTCTCTCCCCCTGTATATAGCCCCCCTGTGCTCTCTCCCAGTACATAGCCCCCCTGTGCTCTCTCCCCTTGTATATAGCCCCCCTGTGCTTTCCGCCAGTATACAGTCCCCCTGTGCTCTCTCCCCCTGTATATAGCTTACCTGTGCTCTTTCCCCTGTATATAGCCCCCCTGTGCTCTCTTCCAGTATATAGCCCCCCTGTGCTCTCTCCCCCTGTATATAGCCCCCCTATGCTCTCTCCCCCTGTATATAGCCCCCCTGTGCTCTCTTCCCCTGTATATAGCCCCCTGTGCTCTCTCCCAGTATATAGCCCCCCTGTATATAGCCCCCTTGTGCTCTCTTCCCCTGTATATAGCCCCCTGTGCTCTCTCCCAGTATATAGCCCCCCCTGTATATAGCCCCCCTGTGCTCTTTGCCAGTATACAGGCCCCCTGTGTGCTCTCCCCCCTGTATATAGCCCCCCTGTGCGCTCTCCCCCTCCCATATAGCATAAAAAAACCAAACACTTTTATACTCACCTGAGTCCTGCGCGTCCTCTTCTCTTCCTCCTTTGTCCGCACTGCAGCGGTCACTAGAGGCCGCACTCCCCGCCAGCGCAAGAATGTCACTCGGCGCCAACACCAGAGGAGGAGCGCGGCCTCTTGTGACCGCTGTGGCCAGTGAGAGGTGACTGACAGGGAGGGAGCCAATGGCTCTGTTACGAGCGCTCATAGATACTTACTGTGCAGGGAGCAGCACCGCTGCCGGGGACCGGGCAGCTGGCCGCTGCGGTCCGGGTTCAGACCCCGGTCAGCCAGTTGAGGACCCCTGATGTAGATTATATAATAAATTAACAAAATAATAAAGAAACGTTGACGATTTTGTTTGCTTTGCAACAGTTCACATATATTGATGCCCAAAGAGTGTATATAGATAGTTCTTATAAGAACAACTTCTCTCTCTCTCTCTCTCTCTCTCTCTCTCTCTCTCTCTATATATATATATATATATATATATATATATATATATATATATATGTATGGAATTATCATATCAGTACTTGTTTTCTTTTCTCTTTGGCACAATCCTGTCACTTTAAAATATTCTCATTCTTTAAATACTGGCAGCAGTGACAAGATTATTTTCAGCTTGTCATTTTCATTTTAATAAACAATATAATGATAGTTTTCATTTTAATTGTAGAATATTATACAACATAGCCTGTGAATATTAAAGGACAGCTGTAATGTGCATTGCCATTTGTTTCCCATTCAGAACACATGGTGTGCTGAAATACTGCCAAAGCGAAAATAAAAATAATTGACAAAAATATCCAGAATTAAAATACAGCGGGAAAAGGCTGAACCTTATTTAACCATTTTGTTTGCAATTTTTACTGCAAGCACTTGAGTAACATAATATGGACATATAATGTCATATAATGGTCATTTAAAGCGACTCTGTATCCACAATCTGCCCCCTCCTAACCATTTGTACCTTCAGATAGCTGCTTTTAATCCAAGATCTGTCCAGGGGTCCGTTTGTCAGGTGATGCAGTTATTGTCCTAAAAATATACTTTTAGACTATGTTCACACTACGTAAAACTACGGCAACAACGGCCATAGTTTTTGTGCAGCGGAACACAGCCTATTAAGCAATGGGATCCCGGCCGGAGCGTACACACATCGTATACGCTCCGGCAGGGATCTGTGCGGCCCCGCAAATAACTGACATGTCAGTTTTCTGCGGCCAGAATTCAGTGAATTCCGGCCGCAGAAAGCCCTGTCAGTTCACACAGTGAAGCGAGCGGCTCCGGCCCTTGCTTCACTGTGTGCTATGGTAAGCTAAGATGCGGGTGCACACTGATGCGCCCGCATCAGAGGTCTGCAGCTGGAAACATCACCCGGCCGGTACTTAAGTACCGACCGAGATGATCCGGCCAGAGACCGGCCGTTCCGTGACCCGGCCGGGGTTCACGGAACGGCCGGTCTCATACGTTGTGTGAACATAGCCTTAACGATCCAACACATGTGCAGTGTTCTTACAGCTGATGAATAGGAGAATACTTGCCTGTGCCATTCCTCATGATGAGGAGGACAGGGAGGAGGGACGGAGAACTGGTGCAAGCCTAAAGCATACACACTCTAGGCCACGCCAATTTCATACAGGGCTGCAAGTTTAAAAGTTGCATCACCTGCCGAACGGACCCCAGGACAGATCTTGCATTAAAAGCAGCTATAAGAAGGTACAAGCAGTTTGTGGGGGTCAGATTGTGGGTACAGAGTCACTTTAATAATTGTAATATATACTCAGAGCTAGGAAAAACCAACTTAACTCTACATGGACACCACCTATGTTACCTACATGGGAGATAATACCTAATGGTGAGTTTAACTACTTGGCTGGAGCTAGCTACAGGAGGAAGCCTACATAGGGAATACAGTCTACTGGGGAGGGGCTAACTATGGGCAGTGGGGGTATCTACTAAAAAGTGCTCACTGTATAGGGGATATTGTATCTGTATAATGTACGTGCAATGACATCATTTCATTGCACACAGCCTGTGGAGGTCATTCCACCTAATAAGGGGAAGTATGTACCTACTGAATAATTATTTATCTACGGGGGTATCTACCTATGGGGGTCATCTATCTAATGATGGGAGTGTTCACCTACTGTGGGCTTATACCTATTAGGAAAATTATCTACCACTTGTCTACGTATTGGGGGTGAGAATTATCTACCAACTTTGGGTTTTTACCTAATGAAGGAAATGTCCTACCCACTAAGGAACTACCTATCTGCCCCACCCAATCCCTCTACCTCTCCTCCCTAAGCCACTTACCTAATCACTTGTACTATAAAGGGCACTGAGGGAGGCATTATTTGGGATGACTCCAAGAAGACACACCCTGTGTGAGTCACTGGTTGTAACTGCACTATAATCAGTTGTACTGTTTGCAAAGCCTGTGTAGAGCTGTGATTACTATATAGACACTGCACAGTATATATACTATCAATATGATGATATGCTGGCACTATGTTCTGATAATAGTAGTGATCATGCTTTATTGGAATTATTTGCCACTTATGTAGTGTTATTGTTGGTGATTTAGGACTATTACTTAGTAACAGAATAATAATATTGTTCGATGAGTCAGTAGTATCCTGGTATTATGGCATTTTTTTTTAAATACCTCGATGTATAATGCCAACCCATGGGAAAACCCTGCATATACTCCTGATTACTATAACCATTCTACTACAGCCATTCTTCATTTGGGTGGGGGCTGCAATACCTGGTGCTGCCAACTCACTGCATGGTTAATATACATTATACTAGAAAATGTACCCGGCGCTGCCAGGGTATAAAGTGTCAGTGTGTATAGGGGGTCCTGTATACCTGCAGTATAGAGTTGGTGGAGGTGCTGTATACCTGTAGTATAGAGTTGGTGGAGGTCTTGTATACCTAAAGTATATAGTTCGGGGGTCCTGTATACCTGTAGTGTATAGTTTGAGGGTCCTATATACCTGTAGTGTATAGTTTGGGGTTCTGAATACCTGTAGTGTATAGTTTGGGGTTCTGTATACCTGTAATATAGAGTTGGTGGAGGTTCTGTGGCAGTGTTATCCAGTCACAGTATGGTGGTATTGGTCAGGTCTGGTATGGCAGTGTTATCCAGTCACAGTATGGTGGTATTGGTCAGGTCTGGTGTGGCAGTGTTATCCAGTCACAGTGTAACGGTATTGGTCAGGTGTGGTATGGCGGTGTTATCCAGTCACAGTATGGTGGTATTGATCAGGTCTGGTATGGCAGTGTTATCCAGTCACAGTATGGTGGTATTGGTCTGGTCTGGTATGGCAGATTCATCCAATCACAGTATGGTGGTATTGGTAAGGTCTGGTATAGCGATGTTATCCAGTCACAGTATGGCGGTATTGGTCAGGTCTGGTATGGCGGTGTTATCCAGTCACAGTATGGTGGTATTGGTCAGGTCTGATATGGCAGATTCATCCAGTCACAGTATGGCGGTATTGGTAAGGTCTGGTATAGCGGTGTTATCCAGTCACAGTGTGGCGGTATTGGTCAGGTCTGGTATGGTGGTGTTATCCAGTCACAGTGTGTCGGTATTGGTCAGGTCTGGTATGGCGGTGTTATCCAGTCACAGTATGGCGGTATTGGTCAGGTCTGGTGGTGTTATCCAGTCACAGTAAGGCGGTATTTGTCAGGTATGGTATGGCGGTGTTATCAAGTCACAGTATGGCGGTATTGGTCAGGTCTGGTATAGCGGTGGTGTTATCCATTCACAGTATGGCGGTATTGGTCAGGTCTGGTGTGGCGGTGTTATCCATTCACAGTATGGCGGTATTGGTCAGGTCTGGTGTGGCGGTGTTATCCAGTCACAGTGTGGCGGTATTGGTCAGGTCTGGTGTGGCGGTGTTATTTGTTATGGTATGACGGTGTTATGCAGTCACAGTATGGTGGTATTGGTCGGGTCTGGTATGGCAGTGTTATCCAGTCACAGTATGGTGGTATTGGTCAGGTCTGGTGTGGCGGTGTTATCCATTCACAGTATTGTGGTATTGGTCAGGTCTGGTATGGCAGTGTTATCCAGTCACATTGTAGCGGTATTGGTCAGGTCTGGTGTGGCGGTGTTATTTGTTATGGTATGACGGTGTTATGCAGTCACAGTATGGTGGTATTGGTCGGGTCTGGTATGGCAGTGTTATCCAGTCACAGTATGGTGGTATTGGGCAGGTCTGGTGTGGCGGTGTTATCCAGTCACAGTATGGCGGTATTGGTCAGGTCTGATATGACAGTGTTATCCAGTCACAGTAAGGCGGTATTGGTCAGGTCTGGTGTGGCAGTGTTATCCAGTCACAGTATGGCGGTATTGGTCAGGTCTGGTATGGAGGTATTATCCAGTCACAGTATGGTAGTATTGGTCAGGTCTGGTATGGCGGTGTTATCCAGTCACAGTATGGTGGTATTGGTCGGGTCTGGTATGGCAGTGTTATCCACACACAGTATGGTAGTATTGGTCAGGTCTGGTGTGGCGGTGTTATCCAGTCACAGTATGGCGGTATTGGTCAGGTCTGATATGACAGTGTTTGGGGTCAAACGGTTTGGGCGTTTGGAAGTCTATAAAGGACAGACGGACAGACAGACAGACAGACTTTCATTTTTATGATATAGATTGTTATATCTTATAGCTATGAACAACAGGATATATATTACAGATTTATATTATAAGGATAATGCACATAGTATTATCACAGTACATTGGTTCTGTGCCATTTTTTTATGCACTGGCACCGCTCCATGAACTAGAGACGGGCCTGGCACACCCAGTGTTAAGATATATCCTCCCCTCGCGGACATTTAGGTATCAAATTACAGCCAGAAAAAAGTTTTTCAGGACTCCCTAGGGTGGCATCCAACTTGGCAGAACACAGAAATTAAAAGAGAAGTCCGTCGAAATTTTTTATTAAAGTATTGTATTGCCCCCCAAAAGTTATACAAATAACCAATATACACTTATTATGGGATATGCTTATAAAGGGCTTTTTTCCCTGCACTTATTACTACATCAAGGCTTCACTTCCTGGATAACATGGTGATGTCACTTCCTGGATAACATGGTGATGTCACTTCCTGGATAACATGGTGATGTCACTTCCTGGATAAAATGGTGATGTCATGACCTGACTCCCAGAGCTGTGCTGGCTGTGGCTGCTGAAGAGGATTATGGCAGGGGGACACTGAGGGACACAGGGCACTGGAGGGACACTGAGCATCCCTCTTCCATCATCCTCTCCAGCAGCCACAGCCTGCACAGCTCTGGAAGTCAGGTTGTGTCATCACCATTTTATCCAAGAAGTGACATCACCATGTTATCCAGGAAGTGACATCGCCATGTTATCCAGGAAGTGACATCACCATTTTATCCAGGAAGTGACATCACCATGTTATCCAGGAAGTGACATCACCATGTTAACCAGGAACTGACAACACAATGTTATCCAAGAAGTGACATCACCATGTTATCCATAGTAACATAGTAACATAATAAATAAGGTTGAAAGAAGACTAGAGTCCATCAGGTTCAACCTAGGGGAACCCTACTGTGTCGATCCAGGGAAGGCAAAAACCCCTGTGAGGCAGACGACAATTGCCCCACCACAGGGAGAAAACTCCCCCCCCCCCCGACTCCAATGGCAACCAGAATAATCCCTTGATCAATGTATCACCGGAAATCTAATGCCCATAACTTGTAATATTATATTGTTCAAGAGAAGCATCCAGGCCTACCTTGAACCTATTTAATGAATCGTCCATGACAACATCATGTGGCAGAGAGTTCCACAGTCTTACTGCTCGTACAGTAAAGAACCCGCGTCGATGCTGATGATAAAATCTTCTTTCCTCTAGACGTAGAGGATGCCCCCTTGTCATGGTTACAGTCCTAGGAGTAAAAAGATCACTACAAAGATCTCTGTACTGTCCATTCATATATTTGTACATCAGATCGCCCCTAAGACGTCTTTTTTCTAGCGTAAATAACCCCAAGCTTGATAACCTGTCCTGGTCCTGTAACCCACCCATTACCCTTAATGACCTTTGTTGCCCTCCTCTGCACCCGCTCCAGTTCAGCTGTGTCCTTCTTATATACCGGTGCCCAAAACTGTACACAGTATTCCATGTGTGGTCTGACCAGTGATTTATAAAGAGGCAAAACTATGTTCTCATCTTTAGCATCTATACCTCTTTTGATGCATTCCATTATTTTATTAGCCTTGGCAGCTGCTGCCTGGCACTGATCACTAAAGTTGAGTTTACTCTCCACCAATACCCCCAGGTCCTTTTCGGAAGCAGTTTTACCCAGTGTTTTATTATTTAGCACATAACTATACTTACATTAAACTTCATTTGCCTTTTCACCGCCCAAGCCTCTAGCTTCTCCAAATCCCTCTGTAATATGATATTATCATCCTCTGTGCTGATTACTTTACCCAGTTTAGTATCATCTGCAAAAATGGAGATTCTACTCTGTAGCCCCTCAACAAGATCATTAATAAAAATATTAAAAAGAAGTGGACCCAACACTGACCCCTGTGGTACCCCACTAGTAACTAAAACCCAATCAGAATATGTTCCATCAATGACCACCCTCTGTTTTCTATCACTCAACCAGTTACTTACCCATTTGCATACATTTTCCCCGAGTCCCAGCATCCTCATTTTGTAGACCAACCTTTCATGCGGCACAGTATCAAATGCCTTTGAGAAGTCCAGATACACAACATTCACAGCCTCCCCCAGGTCCAGTCTATAACTTACCTCTTCATAGAAGCCGATCAGATTAGTCTAATAGGATCGATCCCTCATAAATCCATGCTGGTGCTGCGTCATAAGATCATTTTCATTAAGATTCTCCAGTATAGCATCTCTTACAAACCCCTCAAATACTTTACCTACTATAGATGTTAGACTTACGGGCCTGTAGTTTCCAGGATCACTCTTTGACCCCTTCTTGAATATTGGTACCACATTAGCTATGCGCCAGTCCTGTGGAACAATCCCTGTCATAATAGAATCTTTAAATATTAGGAATAACGGTCTGTCTAACACAGTATTTAATTCTTGCAAAACTCTAGGATGGATACCTTCTGGGCCTGGTGACTTATGGATTTTAATGTTTTTAAGGCATCTTCCCACTTCTTGTTGTGTTAGGCAGGTGAGATTTATGGGAGGATTTATATTATCCCTAGTCATGTCGTCTGTTATGGGATTCTCCTCTGTGAATACAGTAGAGAAAAATGTATTTAATAGATTGGCCTTTTCCTCTTCCCCCTCCACCATTACACCCAGATTATTTTTGAGGGGACCAACATTTTCAGTTTTAAGTCTTTTGTTGTTTATATAGGTGAAGAACATTTTGGGATTCCTATTACTTTCTGTGGCTATCCTTCTTTCTGTTGCTATTTTTGCTTCTTTTATTTGCTTTTTACACATTCTATTCTTCTGTCTATAGTTGCTCAATGCTTCCCCACTTCCTTCTTGTTTTAGTAGTCTGAATGCTTGTTTCTTATCATTTACAGCTTACCTTACCTTACAGCTGAAGTTAACCACATTGGATTTCTCTTATTTCTACTACTTTTATTCCCATATGGTATGTGTCGTTCACACGATTTACCCAGGATGCTCTTAAATATGTCCCATTTCTCTTGTGTACTTTTATTTCTGAAGGCATTGTCCCAGTCTATGTTCCCAAGGTCCTCTCTTAGTTTTTGGAAATTAGCCTTCCTGAAATTTAATGTTTTTGTAGCCCCTCTACTAATCATTTTATTGAAGGATAATTGAAAACTTACTATGTTATGGTCACTATTACCTAGGTGACCCCCCACCTCTATTTTTTGATATTCTGTCTGGCCTATTGGTTAAGATTAGGTCCAGGAGTGCCCCCCCTCTTGTTGGTTCCAGTACTAGTTGGGAAAGGTAATTATCTTTTACTATTTCCAAAAATCCAGGAAGTGACATCACCATGTTATCCAGGAAGTGACATCACCATGTTATCCAGGGAGTGAAATCAACATAATATCCAGGAAGTGAAGCCTTGATGCAGTAGTAAGTGCAGGGAAAAAAGCACTTTATGAGCATTTCCCGTAATAAATGTATATTGGTGATTTGTATAACTTTTGGGGGCAATACAATACTTATATAAAAATTTTCGTCGGACTTCGCCTTTAAATATCATTCGAATATATAGAGATTTAGATTACAAAGGATTATCAAAGCATTTGATGCAACTTTAGCAAACTACAGCTGTGAGAATTTAGTTTGTACACAAGAATATGCTCATACATGGAAAGCAACGACAACAAAGCAGTAACTATTTTTTCTGGACTGACAGTGTGTATAAGCTTTTGTCTATCCAAGCAACTCAGAAACATTTTGCCTCAGGCTTTATTCCACTGCATACTCGACCAGCCTTCCTCTTGTCACACCACCCATGGATTACAAGCAGGTGTCTGACACTGGGAATTAATCATTTCTGTATCAAAAGGATCAACTATATCTGAATGCATGATGAGGGTTTAACCCCTTAAGGACCAGGACAATTTTTGTTATTACATTTTTTTCCCCTCTTTTAAATTATCATATTCTGACCCCCCATGACTTTTACATTTTTCTGTGCGAGGGCTCATACTGTGATCTGTTGGTTTTATTGGTGCCCATTTGGTGAACAAAATACTTTCTGATATATTACTTTTCTTGTTTGTACTAAAATGGTTCAATAAAAATAGCAGCCAACTTTTTCTGTGCATATAAATACTCACATCTAGACTGACAAGCAAACATGCCTCAAATTATTACAAAAAGCAAGAAACCACTTTAAACATCTTGATCGTGTGTTTAAGTGTTGCATACAGAATTTAAATATTTTCTTCCTTTTGTTTCAGTTGTGATATATATATATATATATATATATATATATATATATATAGCAAATATCATTATTTTACAAAATACTGAATTTAAATATTACATAAGCTGTTGTAGCATACAAGTCTTTCAAAAAGTTTTTTTTTTTTTTTTAAATCAGCATTGTTTTCTTACATTACCTTTCTCAGGGGTGACAATGTGATTTTAGTGCTCTCACTGCTGTTACTGAGCCCATGAGAGCTGTCATAAAGGCTGGTAACAGCCGAAACGCGTCTGGATTCTACGTACTTATTCACATGCTGTTTTTTTATGGAAGTTCTTTCTACAATAAAGTAAGTGTTTTTAAGGACTTTTTTGTTGGAATTTTTTTTTACTTTTGAATTTGCTGCTGCGGACTGTTCCCTGTAAAGTTCCTTATGCATTTTTGTCCCAACACGACAATTATGGACAAGGTAGAGTGTCTCTGAAGCTGCTATTACATTTCAGCATAATTATGGTGTATGCGTTTTTTTCTCATTTTGCGTGATTTATGCACATATCGCCGATCCAACAAGTCAGAGGTGGATATTTTACCCCCGCCTGTCAGTGCCATGCTGCATGGGGCTGATCAGTCAGTGACAGGTACTTATCCTGTCACTGACTTCCTTAAACGCCAAGATTGCTATGCATCACAGCATTTAAGGGATTAATGACAGACTGCTGTGTGACCGACAACACTGATGTACGCGGGACCGCTTACATTGGAGCCGAATTACAACGGCCGTCATTAATACAAAACTTACTTTTGTACTGCAGTCAATGGGATCCCGGCCGGTATCCCTAGCGGCAACAGCAAAAACTGACATGTCAGTTTTGTGCAGCCGCTATTCAATGAACAACAGGTCACACAATGGAAAGTGCGGCTCCGACTATAACTTATTTGATAAACTAACCGTATATAGTACTAATATAAATTACTGGCTAAAGACATTATTCTGAAACCACTGTGACCATTGATAACCATGGCCATTACCATCACCACCAAAGAATAACTTATACCACTGTACTTAGTAAAAAGTAAAAAAAGATCAGGAATGGCACTGCTAAAGGAAAACCATATTTATTCAAGTGTAGAAAACAACACGTTTCTGAACCGTAACAGTTCCTATATAAGGCTAAAGGAACCTGTTTAGCAATGCGTTGCTTATTGTGCTTGAATAAACATGGTTTTAGTTTAGCCATTCCTGATCATTTTTGCTGGCTATTTTTACTGTGGTTCACCAAACAAGATCGGATCAGATCAGAGGCTGCAGCTATCCTAGTGGATTATTATAGGTGTTATGCCCTGTGCATAACCCACCCAAGTGAGCATGTGTCCTCTCATTTCGGCTTGACTGTTCACACCATCTGTTCTGTCTGCACTCTCCTTTTTTTTTTTTCCTTGCAATATACCACTATACTGTTACTGAATAGAATTTAGATACTAACCCCCTTTATCTTCACTGCTCAGTGCCATTCATTTTCCATTTTAATTCTCTATCCAGCCTGGGCTATCGTGAAGACTTCTAAGGGCCATGACTTGTGCCTGCAGACTCTGACAGACAAATGATTTAGGTTCTTTGCTCTAGCATCATCCTTACCTCTGTAGAAACTCTCCATTCATATGACCCCACACGGTAATAGTGTTAACTTTGTGCCCCCTCTATAGAATTTGAGCTCTCTATGTGCCCCTATATAGTATTTATGCATTCCTCTGTTCCCCTATATAGTAGTTATGCATCCCTCTGTTCCTCTATATAGTAGTTATGCATCCCTCTGTTCCGCTATATAGTACTTTTGCATCCCTCTGTTCCCCTATATAGTAGTTATGCATCCCTCTGTTCCCCTATATAGTAGTTTTGCATCCCTCTTTTCCCCTATATAGTAGTTAGCCCACTCTCTGATTAAGAAAATTAGGTTCAAGAGGTCTGGCACTTCGAGACTTGTGAAAGCTCTAAGCCACTTGAATAGGGTTTAAAGGGAACCCATCCCCATAAAAATGCTACCTAAGCTATCAGCATCATGTTATAGAACAGAAGGAGCTGAGCAGATTGATATAAATCCCTGATGTTTCCATGCTATAGAGTCCAGTCCATTAGGAAAAACCGCCCACTAGACTCCATAACACACAATGATTAGGGATTTCTTTTAACAAGTTACAAGTTATACTAAATTTTTTCCCATAAAGATATATATCAATCTGCCCAGTTCTTCCTGCTTTATAACATGATGGCGATAGGATAGACAGCATTGTCTAGGTGACAGGTTCCCTTTAACACAAGGGGTGGTGCCCAATCATCCAGAAACAACTTGAGATGAATATGTTTCTGAAGGTCTGTGCGTATAGGATCTGCAATAGGATCGTTGAGTGCTGAAGATTTTTCTTCATATTGCATTCAGGCCCCTCTCTTTAGACTCCTCCTTACCATTACAGTTTTAGGTCACACACTTTGTAGTAGTTAGCCCCCATAAACTATTGTGTCCAAACTATGCCCCCCTTATAGTTTTAGGTCCCTAAACTGTGATCTCATTTGGTAGTTAGGCCCGCATATAGCATTAGACCCCCTCCATACCCCTGTATATTATTAGGCCCCCACATTTTTCCTCTGGAGACACAGTTCTGGCATCTGCTTATCAGGTCCTACCCCTAGGAAGGATGCTGGCAGTGCGATACTTATATTTGACCTGTGCCATAATTGTTCTCCCTTTGTTGTATGCCTTTTTAGTGATAAATCTGAATTGGTTTCACTTAGAAATGTTAATGACAATGAATTAAGAAAAAGGAAGATGAAATACACAAATAAAGTAATCTTCCCTTATAGGAAGGACAACTTTACCTTTCCTTGTTTGTAAGGGAAGATAATCAGTGGGCTGTATAGCCAGAGGTATAGTCAGTAGGGGGAAGGAGATTGTGAGTTCTAGTCAGGGGCGTAGCTAGGATTCATTGGACCACACTACTACTGCAGCAAGAAACTGTATGGGTACTCTTGCATCCTGTATGCCCCCTCCCATTCAAATACTCACATGACCCAAAGGAAGATGTACCAGGCAGCATCTTTGTCAGATGAGGAGTGTTCCAACAGGGCCACCTTACCTTACTGTTGGGGGGTTGGGGTTTGTTGGGAGGTGCAGGCAGCGGATGGGACTAGTTGGCAGTGATCCTGATCCAGCTGTCATTGTCTGTTGGGGGTGTACTGAACGGAGGGTGGGAGGTACAGGTGGTGACGGCCACTAGTGTCAGTGGCTGATCCTGTTGCTGCCGCGCAGAACCACTGTCTATCTGGGGGAGGAAGGGGCTGTTGGTGAGTAGGCTGACAGTAGTATCCACCAGTACCATAAAGACAGACCAGGTGTTTTACCGATGGGAGCCCAGGCCCCCCTGTCGCAGGTGCCCATAGCAGTTTGCCTCCATGCTAGCTACGCCACTGGCTCAAGTGAGACTTTCTAGAATAAAGGGCTAAACAAGATTCAGGAGGAAAATGTATTTAGTAAGAAGCTGAAGACAAGAACAAGGGGACACAACCTAAGATTACTAGGGGGAAAGGTCAGAAGTAATGGTAAACTATTACTTTTCTGAAAGAGTAGTAGATGCCTAGAACAAACTTCCGGTAGATGTGGTTGGTAAATCTACAATAACCGAATGTAAACCTGCCTGGTATATACATGTATCTATCCTAAGATAAAAAGAATGGAAAATCTAAGGGCCGACTAGATGGACCAGGGAGCTTTTTGGCAGACAATCTCATATGTTTTATGTAGTTAAGGGCCTTTTCACCTCATGGTATAGCAAACAATGTAAAGGCCAGTAAGATCTCTTGACCTAAGTGACATATTACAAAAATTGCTTTGTGTATTCCATTAACCACTATATAGATATACACATTGTTACGACATACACTTCAAAACACTGGAGATTGCAGAGTACAAACAAATTTTTATAGTATTAGTTGAACAAGATTCTGTTGCCACCTACAGTCCCTCTCTGGGCATTTTTTTTTCTTTTTGTTCTGTAATCTCTCGCAGCACAATGCTACGTTCTATATTTTGTCAGCAATTCTATTTTCCTTCTTGAATGGGTTAAGACTCATGCTGCACTGAACTGAAGAAAGGTTATACATATTTAAAGAGCTGTGCTGCAAGTCTGTGAAAGGGGGATATAGTCTGCTGAAAATGGGGGGCAAGAGGGCACTGAAACACTGTGTGGCATACAAAGATAAGAAATCATTAGATAGAAAAGAAGAAGAGAACGAGAATGTGGGATGCGACAGTAGAGAATATAAAGAGATCGTATTCACCAAAAGAGTTCAACGTTTTCAAGAGTGTTACGTCATTTCTTACAATAGCGCCATGCCAATGTTTCATCACTGACGATTAAGCAGGTTAGATCTCCTCCTTGATATGGTGACCACGACCATAAGCTTCTCGGTTTTCCTTCTGAATAGTCAGCTCCTGCAAGAGGCTAAACAGGGAATGAAATCCTATTGTGTAACATTAGCAGTATACATGATATGTGAATGAGCTTTTTATATACTTTTATGTTTTCTGATATGGCAGCTTTGTTTGTAATTCTTGTCAGTCTTTTATTATATGACATTTTATCAATTAATGTTCACATATTATTAGCTGATCACATGATTAAACTTTTGCTCAAAGTCTTGATTCTTTTGTTAAAGATCACTGTCATTCTGTCTGACCCATTCTGTACTATTTGCTTTTCCCCCTGCCGATTCAGACTTTCTAAGCTTTACTCCCACTAGCCAGAATCCTACTCCACACTGATGAGGGGCAAATACTCCGAAACGGCTGTCTGTGGATGGATACCTTGCTTGGTTGGTTTCCTTGACTGGAGACATTCCTTGGTTTTTCCTTCCCAGAGGAAGGTCTGGCTAGCTCACTGACGTCGAGACATGCGACAGTGTCTCTACAGTGTTTTTAGCATATTTGATTTCCCAGGGGGCAATTTCCTAGAATACACTGACGTTGAGAAATGTGATAGTGTCTCTGCGGTGTTTTGGTTGATCTCCATGAGGTCAACCAGGGTCCTTTTGCATGCACTCACTAGGCATTGCTCCCACTAGCCAGAATCCTACTCCACACTGATGAGGGGCAAATACCCCGAAACAGCTGTCTGTGGATGGATACCTTGCTTGGGTGGTTTCCTTGAAGACATTCCTTGGCTTGGTTGTTAATTCCCAGAGGAAGGTATGGCTAGCTCACTGACGTCGAGACACATGATGGTGTCTCTGCAGTGTTTTTTGCATATTTGATTCAGACTTTCTGACCTCTTTCAAAAGCCACTTGCCCTGGTCCTGCGATCGACTACTCTATTCACTTATCCCTGGAAACATGCTGATTTTTTCAATAAAGACCTGGCTTGCTGTTCCTGGCCTGTTCACTAGTACCCTGTCTAGTTCTCAAGGCCGTATCCTAGAGAGCTGTATAATTGTTATATATACAGTCTAAGGCCATGTTCACACAATGTATCTTTTACATAAATAATGTCCGTTGTTGCAATTTGCAACAACGGCAGGGATTAATGCAAAAGATATGTTGGATGTGAATGAATGGGATCCCAACCGGAGTGTTTACATATAGTATACACTCCGGCCGGAATTCCAACTGGATGCATGCAAAAATGACATGTCAGTTTTGTGCGGCTGCTATTCATTGAATAGCAGCTGCACAGACATGTCAGCTCACAAAATGGGAAAATGCGGCTCTCCATTGGGGGCCCGCATCCCAATTCAACAGAAGTGAAGATCATCTCTGGCACCAGCCATTCTGTGACACAGCCAGGTCACAGAACGGCCTGTGTCGTCCATAGTGTGAAATTTACTTACAAAAGTTTCACTTCCTGGAATCTGTTGGCAGCACAAGCTTCCCACCCATAATAACTTGTTATTGCTACATAAAAACCACTGGCTTCTCACCTGGTGATCAGTTTTATTTTTTGTTCACATGTGGCATTTTTGCTACTACTTTTCTGTTGCAAAATTACTTAAATCAGCATTTTCTGTATCAGGCAGCGTGGTCTATAGCCAATTTCACCAATATCAGAACACAATGACAACATTCTTGTTATCTCATTTCCAAGCCAAAGATTAACCCTTAGAGGACTGGGCCAATTTAAATTTTTGCGTTTTTTTTTTTTTTTTTTAAGTTTTTCCCTCCTTGTGCTTTTAAGCACTGATCACATTTATTATAATTTTTCTGGTTTTGATGCGACCAAAAATGCACATTTTGCACTTAGGGATTTTTTGGCACTTACGCCATTTACCGTGCGAGATCAGGAATGTGATTATTTAATAGGTGGGCGATTACAAACGCGGCGATACCAAACGTTTATTTATTTATTTTTTTATAATATGGAAAAAAGGGGGGTGATTAAAACGTTTAGTAGGGGAGGGGGCTTCTTATTAAAAACAACACTTTTATTTTTACTTTTAAACTTATACTAGAAGCCCCCCTGGGGTTAGGGTTATTTCCCCCTGGGGTTAGGGTTATTCCCCCTGGGGGACTTCTATCATAAGTACACTGATCTCTCATACAGATCTATGCTGCATAGATATGCAGCATAAATTGATGAGATGAGCTGCAGCCGGAAGCAATCGAGTGCCGAGCCGGGATCAGGGGTAAGATGGACGGGGTAAGATGTGTGGATCGCTCCTTAGGGACGTTGTCCCGGAGGAGTGATCCTCCCCACTAGGCACCAGGGAACGGCTGTATCAAGTAATCGGATGCAGCTGTCAACTTTGACAGCTGCATCCGATTACTGTATTAGCGGGCACGGCGATCGGACCGTGCCAGCTAACAGCAGTTCAGAGCGCACATCCACACATCCTGCTACTTCCGGGCTCAGAGCCGTAATGGCGCTGATCCCGACTCGGCACTCGATTGCTTCCGGCTGCAGCAGCCGGAAGCAATCAAAGTGCCTTTCTCATCGATTTATGCTGTATAAGTATGCAGCATAGATCTCAATGAGAGATCAGTGTGCTTATACTAGAAGTCCCCCAGGGGGAATAACCCTAATCTCAGGGGGCATAACCCTAACCCAAGGGGGAATAATCCTAACCCCAAAGGGAATAACCCTAACCCCAGGGGGGCTTCTAGTATAAGTGTAAAAGTAAAAAAAAAAGTGTTGTTATTAATAAAAAGCCCCCTACCCTAATAAAAGTTTGAATCACCCCCCCCCCTTTCCCATGTTATAAATAATAATAAATAAATAAACATGTTTGGTATCGCAGCCTGTGTAATCGCCCAAACTATTAATTAATCACATTACTGATCTCGTACGGTAAACGTCGTAAGCATAAAAAATCTCAAAGTGCAAAATTGCGCATTTTTGGTCGCATCAAATCCAGAAAAAAAGCGATCAAAAAGTTGCATAGGCGCAATCAAGATACCGATAGAAAGAACACATCATGGAGCAAAAAATTACACCTCAGACAGACCTATAGACCAAAGGATAAAAGCGCTATAAGCCTGGGAATAGAGCGATTTTAAGGAACATATATTTGTTAACAATGGTTTGAATTTTTTACAGGCAATCAGATAAAATAAAAGTTATACATTTTACATATCATTGTAATCATAACAACTTGAGAAACATATATAACAAGTCAGTTTTACCCCAGGGCGAGTGGCGCAAAAACGAACCTCACCCAAAAGAAAGAAATGTGTGGGTTTTTTTTTTTTCGATTTCACCACACATTTTTTCTGGTTTTGCAGTGTACTTTATGAAAAAACTCAGCCTGTCATTGCAAAATACATTTAGTGGCGCAAAAAATAAGGGCTCATGTGGGTTTCTAGGTGAAAAAATGCAAGTGCTATGGCCTTTTAAGCACAAGGAGGAAAAAAAACAAAAAATGCAAAAACTGAAATTGGCCCGGTCCTCTAAGGGTTAATACATGAAAATACAAGAAGTCGGATTTAATAATAATGTCTAATACTTAGATAATATGGACAAAAATGAAAGAGTCTAAGACTTTGCACACGTAGTTGTTTCATTGCATTAACTCAACAAAGGCTGTTTGCTCCAATGAATTGATGCTATAAAGCAATAAAGTGATGCCATAACATAATGAAGTGATGCAGAATACGATCTACTACTGCAACTAAATGATGCATTGATGTGCCTGATTTATTAAAGTGGCACGTATGTGATAAATTTGCTGAATTATAGGCATTTGTAACTAAATTTGCACCAATAGTTGGCACACAGTGTGGCTGAATTTTGCATCAAAATATTGGTGGAATTGTGGAAAATGTTATTTTTATAGTTTTTTTTTATTATTTAAACATAATTTTATTACCATCATAAGATAATAGCACACAGAATATATATGTCATAGGTACATTGCAAGCATAGATAATACAGCAGAAACATTACAACTAGAGATGAGCGAACCTGGAGCATGCTCGAGTCCATCCGAACCCGAGCGTTTGGCATTTGATTAGCGGTGGCTGCTGAAGTTGGATAAAGCCCTAAGGCTATGTGGAAAACATGGATATAGTCATTGGCTGTATCCATGTTTTCCAGACAACCTTAGAGCTTTATCCAAGTTCAGCAGCCACCGCTAATCAAATACCGAACGTTCGGGTTCGGATGGATTCGAACCCGAACCTGGTTCGCTCATCTCTAGTTACAACAGATAAAGAAGTAGCCACAAATTTAGCTTAGACATCATTAAGACCATATAATTACTGAAAAGAGATTGACAAAGTTCTTTTTAGCAGTAGATGTCCTTAAAAAAAAAAAAAAAAAAAAAACTTTTTTAGTTATTGGGAGGAAAGGTAGTCCCAATCCAAGGAAAAACCCTCCAAATGTCCTCAACTTTCTAATATTTCTTAAAAGAGCAAAAGCTAACTCTCCTAGTAACACTGAGCTCATGGTGGTACATGGCAGAAATCTTTCTATCGCTCAACTAATTCTTTAAGCAAACTTTGTTTCACCTAGTCCTTCACCTACCCCAGAATGGGGAAATAGGAAGAATATATAACATAATCATAACATATGAAAGAAAAAACAATATCCTTAACTCAAGACATAGTCTAAGTTGTACAGTATCCTTAAGGACACCCAGAGAACCCTTCAAATGTGAAGTCTGTGAAGCCAAATAGTCAGATTTCGGCAGGCCCGGGAGTGGAGTAACCTATTGAATCCATACAGGCACAGAAGTCAAACCATAAATGTCCATAAATTAAGTTATGTGTAGAGATGAGCGAACCGGGTTTGGGTTCGAGTCCATCCGAACCCAAACGATCGGCATTTGACTAGCGGGGGCTGCTGAACTTGGATAAAGCTCTAAGGTTGTCTGGAAAACATGGATACAACCAATGACTATATCCATGTTTTCCACATAGCCTTAGGGCTTTATCCAACTTCAGCAGCCACCGCTAATCAAATGCCAAAAGTTCGGGTTCGGATCGACTCGAGCATGCTCCAGGTTCGCTCATCTCTAGTTATGTGTAATATTGAGAAAACTTATTTAATGGATATGTTTGGATTTCTTTACATGTGTGGATTGGATTAGTTGTTTCCGACATCTAGAGAGAATTTCATGTCTTTAGCATCTTTAGAAATATATTTGGTAAGTAAATTTTTTATATAAACTTGAGAGATTCCTACATTTGCACGATAAGCAACAAAGCCAGATTTGACTGTAGATGAGAAAGTAAAAATACTCACTAGTTAGCATTATATTTGTTGTCAGGTATTTCTAAATGCAAATCATACTGTACATTTTTTTTTAAATCCTGTAATTTTTTTGCCAGGTACACAAATTTTGATGATGTTATGCAAACTATACAGAAAAAAGCATCAAGAATAACAACAGTAAGGAACATGGGGAGTTATTATTTTAGATTGCTTGAGAGTAGGTAAGCAATATAGCTAGGTAATAGGAAAAAACAGTAGGAATAGAGGATTAAACAATAAGGTATAAGCAGCAGGAACTGTCTAGATTACTTTACATACCACTTGTAAAGCTTCTTATTCTGTATGACTGGATGCAGGCACAAGAAACACATTTACTTGGCTAAAATAGAATTTACGTGAAAAGAACAATACATAGCAATTACTTTGAATAAGCTAGGAACACACATGAATTGTATAGAACTGATTACTTTTTGTAGCATTTCATAAAAAATAAACTTGAAACATCAAATATAAGAAGTTAAAATACAGGTATGCCAACTCCTTTCTATGCATGAGTAATTCCTTCATTTTAGGTGAAATTGCTGGATTGCAGAGCGATTGACGAAAGTAATGCTGCGTTTACATGGAACAATTACTGTGCGAATTTGCACGATAACGATAGAATTTGAACAATAATCGTACGTGTAAACGCAGCGAACGATCGAACGACGAGCGAGAAATCGTTCATTTTGATCTTTGAACATGTTCTTAAATCGTCGTTCGTCGTTTGCAAAAAATTCACGGATCGTTCCGTGTAAACAGTCGTTCACCGATTTTACCTATGTGCGAGATAGGCTTAAGCAATCACAAAACGATCGCAAAACAAATTTTCTGTACGATATATCGTTCCATCTAAACGCTGATCGTTATAAAAAAAATGTTACTTCGAGATCGTTAATCGTACGATTGGGCGAATTATCGCTCCGTGTAAACGTAGCATAAAACCTGAGGCTGCATTCCCACGTTCTGTGATCCTGGCGGATCACGGACGTAGAATGCATGTACCGGAGTCCCCCCGCGCCCAGACAGCATGTAATTAGATGCTGGGAGCAGGGGAGACTGTATTCATAAGCGTAGCACAGTAGTAACAGCACCGCGCGGCTGCATCATTACAGCGTGGGGCTTATGAATACAGTCTCCCCCGCTCCCAGCATCTAATTACAGATGCTGTCCGGGCGCGGGGGGACTCCGGTACATGCATTCCGTCAGGATCACGGAACGTGGGAATGCAGCCTTGGTTTGTTAGTTGTAGACAATTGGTTAATTAGTGTAATTGAAGCACAGAACACCCACAAAGGATCCTTAGTGACTATTAGGTGACTAATTGATATAAATTAGAAAAATATAAACATAGAAGATTGTTGGTAGGAAAAGACCACTTGGTCCATTCAATCAGACCTTATATTATTCCTAGAGATAAGGGAGACGAGCCTCCCGAACTCAGATTCGCTACGAAGTTTGCAAAAAATTTTGGTTCGCTACCGAACAAAACTTTTTGTAAAGTTTGGAACAAGTTCGGGAGGATGGCGGCTGTACTTCTAAAAATTTAATGACAAGAGTGACGGCCTACTCCCAGTTAGCCTGTGTTTGGCTGAGCGGGCTGTCACCCCTGATACAAGAGTGAAAACATGCTCAGCCAATCACTGTCTGAGTAAAATGGAACAGCACTGCGGCCAGTGATTGGCTGAGCGGAATGTCACTGGAGAAGGTGGGGTTGAAGAAGAATCCTGCTAAGAATCCTGAAATAGCGGCAAGTTGATGGGGGCATTCACCAGAGCACCAGTGTAAAATAGCCTAAACATTTTATGCAACACAAATAATTGATTGCCCAAAAGATTTAGACAATTTTTCACCAAAATTTACACAAAATTATTAATAAATTCCCACCAAAGTATTTTCCTACTAAGTAATTCTGTCTGAGACATAAGCCTTACTTGTCCTGTCCTCAGAGTGGGCTCATAGAGTAGAGAAGGAGTCTACAGATTTAACCCCATTAACAGGAGAAACATTACCAGGAAGACAAATGGATATGAAAGGCCACCTATGAGCCCTATGGGGATTAAAGGGACTAGTGACTTCACTAGTAAATAATGCCGATTTATTTGGTGTGGTGTTATATAAACATGACATTTCTTGAACAATTACCAATTGGAAGTTTTTGAATAAAATATTTTTAGTGTCTTGTAATTTGTATTGTAATGAGAAAAGCAATTAAAATATTATCTCAAAAATCCAAAAAGCCGCTTAATGTATTACAAATGCTTTTAAGAGTATTCTAAACATTGTGAAAGCTTAAAGGAAAGTACATTTAGTCCATCTCATCCTGCCTGATAAATTAAATTAATCAATGGACTCTTACCAGCTATGTTTACAAGTTCCACAATAAATAATAAAAAAAAAATAATATTCATGTTTTTTATTCATGTTAAAAAAGTAAATATTTGACTGATTAATTTTTTATTTATCTAAACCTCATCAAACAATACATTTATTGATTACAATAAACATTATGCCTTTTTGAAAATTGGATCTTTTGTTTTAAAGGGAAGCAGGTCCGTGCCACCTACCTAATCTTCCGGGCCCCGGTCTTGTTTTCTTTATAGGTCTCACCATTTTGGAGAACTTTAATCCAAATGAAACATGTAAATTTGCTCATTTGGAGCATTAGGGGCTTTCCTCGACCTCCACCACCCACTCGCCCACTACCTTCATCTTAAGACTGACCTGCTTATCCATAATTTTAAATGAATAGATAGGCTTAAAAAAAAATAAAACCATTAAAAAAAAAAGTTTAAGAATTCTCTATTCTCTATAGATTGGCTGAGTGGGCTTGAAAAGTCACATCTCAAGCCCGCGTCAAAGACCAGGAAGCGGGTTGGAAGCGGCCGGGCATCGCAGACAGGAACAGTGCGATCCGGGACCCGGCGCTGGAACTGGGGATGTAAGTTGACGTCGTTGGCCTCAACCACCTCCTGCCCGGCCATAGTCAGATTAGCCCCGTAGTCTGGAGTACCCCTTAAAACATATAAAAAAGGCAACATGGCTGGTGTTCACCGGGGTGAGTGGAGGAGAGGATTTCCAGGGGAGGATAGGTGAACACTAGCCATGTTGCCTTTTTTATCTGTTTAATCTTTGTTGACCTAGTTGACTTGCCTTGTGGATCATTTGCACTTTATGCACTTTATTTGGTATTTGATGCACAACAAATTAATTATCTAAATTCCCTATGTTTCCTAACTGGTTACCCAAAAAGATGTGTGAGAGCTTTAAAATAAAGATATTCATTATATATGTATTACCAGGTGACATGTTTAGGAGAAAATAACCTATGGCAACACGGAAATTATGCAGATGTCTCTTCAATTCCCTCATGTGTCCTAACTGAATTTTCATAGTAAGAGAGGAAAGTGCCTGAAGGAGACTCCTGGGTAACACTGTAAAAATGGTGCTCTGTAAAAATGTTACCAAAGCTAGTACAAACTCAACCGAATAGCCTTAAAAATCCTTAAAAATGTTGATATATTTGCAGTGCTTCCATAACAAGGTAAAGCATGGACTTAGCATTGGGGAGTAAATTATTACTATATAGCCAGGCAGGGTAGTCATTGAATCAGAGCAGGGATAAGAAATTACATGTAAGTAGCAACTGTGCTAGGAAGACCAGCTAAATTGTGGATATAACTAACAAGACTAATGTCCTGAACATCATGTCTCATACAATGTATTATACTAAATAGAAGTTCTATAACCGGAAGGCCGGACCCAATCTGAAGATTGCTGCTACACTATATGGTTATGTTCACACAAAGTCCAAAAAAGAAACAAGATGTCCGCTTTTTCTATTTAAAAAGATTCTGTTATTTCCGCAATTTTATTGATTTCAGTGCAGTGCGATGTATTGAAGTCAATGGAATGACGGACGCCCAATGCACACATTTATTAAATAACGGACATTGCACGGACATCAAAATAAGGATCATGTCAATTATTTTCGGACGTCTATTGCAAACAGCGTACATTATTCTTTCATTGGTTACACACAGTTTTTCTTTTTTCACTGTCCTCCATTGTTTTTTACTTTAAATTCAATAAAATGTTCAATTCAGGACTCACCCAAAGGCCAACTAGTCCACCTGACCTAGAATAATGTAGCAACAGCGGTTATTGCACTGATGTCGGCTAAAAAGCAAAATGATGGACATCAATTTAAACATAGTGGAAAAAAACTTTGTGTGAACATAGCCTATAGGTGCAGAGACACAAGGCAAGGACAAGACCGACAAAACACAATAGGAGAAGGGTCAACAAGCTGGGTCAGTTACAGTCAGATGTCGCATTACCAGAACTGAAAGCAAGGGGAAAGTCAAAAAGACTACCACAGCCACTCGCTACCACAGCTATTCCTGGCGTCGACAGCAAGCGGGTGAGTCCGGGAGGAGCTGCGGGGGGGGGGGGGGCACAGCACATAGAGGATAGTGGTCTGCTGCTGCCGCTCCTATACCACAGAGCTACGACAGCAGATTGCTGCTATATCAGTCCCTTGTTTTTCAATATGTTTGAAAAACAAGCGATGCAACGATCAGCCAATATGAAGAATGTCGGCTGATCGTTGTTCTCTATTCCACGGGATGATTATCAGCCGAATACGGCCGATAATCATTAGGTGGAATAGGGCCTTTAGACTCTATAGCAGGCAATAAGTGTGTGGCATGGGCAGATACTTAAGGAAGCTAAAGTTCCGGCCCCAGATCCTGATTGGGGGACAGACTCCAGCCTCCCCATATGACCCAGAGCTGAGTGGCAGTTGCACCTGCCAATAAGCCAAATCAAAACATAAGATACAGCTCTACGTCCGGCCAGGGAACACTGCGGCCCCAGACGCGGTGTAGGTAACCAGGGGCACTGTCAGCCAGGCTGGTTGCTAAGGACGTTGCCGTCGCATCCCTGCAGCCAGCGGTACGCTCTGTCGCTGCTGCTTATGAGTATCAGGAGCCGGTTGCTCCGGCTCCTGACAGTAGGATATTTATTAAATCTATTGTTCTACATATCTTTTTGTTCCTCTTGTTTGCATATCTGTATCAAAGTCAAACATAAATCTACATGTTTTAAAATGATCTTAGCTGCAGCTTTACAAGAACATGGTAAAAAAAACCTGTATGAGAAAGTACATTGAGCAGTTTATGTGAACTGACAGGAAAGCTTAAAATGATCCTTTATGTACAATGTAACAGATGGAGTCCCGGAAAAGGTCAACTTTTAAGTCTACCTATTATTACTAAATGTCCAATTCCAGAGCAATTTAGTGTGCGGCACTGTACTTAATCAGTAGTTTAATGTTTAATTACAGGGTGCTTTAGAAATGCTGCCTGTTTTCTGTCCTTTGTAACAGAATGTGACTGGAGTATCTGCTTAGCTTTAATAGCAGAGAAATATACAGTCATTGGTCACTTAACCCCTTTTTGCTTGGAAAGCTACCAACCTTTGTTTTAGGGATATGACATTGATCTGACAAGAACAATCACAATGTAACTTCAAATCTTCATCAATAATTATCATTGACATCATTACTATCATCAAAACATCATTACATTTTGTTAAAATTTATATTTGACCTTATCAATCATTGCTTTTTGCGATAAAATAGATAGATATAGAAGTTGAAACTTTCAAGTTATCCAACTTGAAAATAAAGACTACCAACTCTCAAAAACACCAAATCACCAGAGTGTCAATAAATCACACCATTACTTTATTAAATATAAAAACAATACATTAAAACAAGAAGAATCAGTACTGGAAAACGTGGCTTACAGGGTATAATATCGATATGAGATAGATATTAGATAGTAGAAGTAGAGGTGATTGAAACAGACGGAAATTTCGGTCAATCTTGTTAAGATTTGCGAATTGTATCTTAATAAATTTCATTGAAACGGCCAAAATTATAGTAGCTACAATACTGGGACTATTACAGAAGTGAGAATTTGTTAAAGCATGTTGTTGTAAAATTGTCAAAAATCTGAAAATCCCAATTTTAAAAAAAGTCAATCATCCAATTTCTGCCATTCCTCTTCTCTCTGTCCCTATATCACTCTGTTAGTCTCTCCCTGCTCTGCTGTAACTGCCTGCTGCCATCCTGCTCTCTCCTCCACACACAGCCAACTGGCCGCCTCCGTTACCGAACCGCCTTATATAGTGGGGAGGGGGAGGTGCTGACATCACAGAGACGCCTGCAGCTGATTAGACGGATGCTAGGGATTATGGTTAACCCTCAGACAACCCCACTAAGCAAATATACCTACATTTGTACTTTTTTTGACCAAGGGATTTGTTCAGTCATTGCAACTACGATGACCATGCTAAAGCTTCAGAAATAAGAAACAAAAAAAAAAAAAACATATAAAAATTAATTTAAGTTGACATAAACCATGCACATTCCATTTATTCAACTCTAATATTCAGCTGTACAGAAGAGGACCGCTAACTGAATCTTTACAAGCGAGTAAAGCGTTACTGGAATATCTTGCAGTGAGATTGTCCCCATCTACATGCAGACTTATCAGTATGTTAAACTGCCTAACAGCTCACTTTGCTGGCTCGCAGTTGACCTTACTGATTGCTAATTTCCAGGCTTCCCACACAGCAGGATCACAAAGAAATAAAATTACAGAGTTATTCATCCTTCTGTGTTTTTTTTTTCCCCTAGTACGAATGTCTGCTGATTACCTGTCACTCAAGGCAGAGCATTAACATCTGACACCATATGCAGAAGAACAACATCAAGCATACATGAAACTATTTTATTTTCAAAATTTTCTAGACTTAATATAGGGGGAGGGGGACCCGTAGACAAAGAGATCTAATATACCGTAACAAAATTAAAACCGTGAAATTAAAGCATTTCTAGAAATAATTTGAATTAGCAGCAAAGAGAGTCAAATGAAAAGAAGAAAGCCTTATTCCCATGTTCAGTGCACAATCTATATATATGGATGGTGTACAACAGAACTCCCGACATCATGTATCGTTATAATTCCGGGAGCTCCAAAAAAGCTAAAATCTTTGCGGAACTGTACTGACACAGCTATGTGGCTGTGTCAGTACAGTACCGCAAAGATTCAAACTGATTGACATGTCATCAAATCAAAAGGACAATGGAAATTTTTTGCTTTTCCTGATGCTAAAGAGACCCCACTGGACCCCACTGTCCAGTCTATTTTTAAGACCTGCCTACAGTATATGATTTAAGAGTGCCTACAGTATATGATATTAAAGTTACCCAATGTATAAATTACTGTACCTGCAAGCAGGTACCTAAAGCTACCCATGTAAAAACTGCATCAGAAAGTAATTTTTTCCCCCAGAAGCAAATTTATTTTTGAAACAATCCATAATCTATCAACAACATTGAAATCTATGTAGAATTCAATCTGTATGAACAAACCTTAAATGTTACCTGTCACTAAGTACGCAGGCCCAGCAAGAGTGCCGACTTAAAGGACATCTCCGGTAAAAAGCTTTTTCCCAGTAATTGAAACACATTACAAAGTGATATAACTTTGTAATATGCTTCAATCACCTATCTCCCCCCCTTCCCTATCTTTTCCTTCCTCAACCCCCAACCAGGATGTGAAGTAAACTCATTCTTACCTAATGACTGTTGACCCCAGGCTTTTCTTTGGCAGCCATTTTGTGACAAAGACATCATCAAGAGGGAGGTGGGTCTAAGCCAGTAGCGGATTATGATAGGTCAGTTTCAGGCAGTAGCCCGGGCCTTGAGCTTCTGGGGGGCCCATGGCCACCAAAAAAGACTTATACTGTTAGTGGTATCTTGTTTTCTGGCTACAGTTCAGTACAGTTTTTTTACTGCTATTTTGCTCAAATTAGGGCATCATGACATTATCTATACTGTACCATGAACACCACACTAGTTCTGCCATATTTAGAGTGGGTTGGGGGGCACAGACTTGGTAAACAGCCTATGGCCTGTGGTAAAGTTAATCCGCCCCTGGTTTAAGCCCTGTTAGGCCAGCCTCCCTTTGTCAGATGACTCAGCTTGCTTAGCTCGGATTGGCTGAGCAAGCTCTAAGCCATCTAACAGACATCACAGGAGACAAAGTGCATCATGGAAAAGCCCAAACCAGGAAGTGAAAGACACTGAAGACATCAACTGGAGCTTCAGGGACATGCAAACAGCGGGAAATTCAATGGAGACTCAGGAGGGATGGTAAATGTGAAAACTATGTTTATAATTGATTTTTTTTCTTTAAATCAGTGCTGGAGTTCTCCTTTAACCAGATGTTAACTTTACTTGAATCAACTTCAGGACTGCTCACAAGTGCTAGTGCAAAACATAGAACAGCAATCTTTAGACAGACTCTTGAAATAGGAGTTGATAAAAGAAGAAGACTAGTTTGCAAAGGAAGTGTAGAGGCCAGATAGGAGCCCTTGCCTTATTTGTTCAGTACTTTGCTGGGATGTGTGTGAAGTGAAATCCTTGCACTCACGTTTAGATAGAGCTGTGTTATGTGGCTGCCTTCTGCCTACACATGAATATGCAAAAGAAGAGCCCGTGGAGCCTCATTAAATAGTCTCGGAACACATGACTAGCCAGATATCCCTCCGGGAAGGACCCAGCCAAGGGATGACTCCTGTATGGAAACTACCAAAACAACCATATTAAGTGGCCCTATAAGTCAACGTAATGACAAGGCTAGGTATCCATCCACATACAGCTGTTTCGGGATGTTGTGCCTCATCAGTGTCGAGCAGGATTCTAGCTCCCACCTAGCTAGTCCTGTGTTTCGAGACTCTTTAATGAGGCTATACGGGCTCTTCTTTTGCATATTGAAGTTTTCCAGGGGGCAATGCACCTAGGATTTCATTACATTGAGCGCTTTTACTAGCAGCCGGCAGTGTTATCTTTGGCTGGTCTCCCTGTGATCAGAGATCTGTTTCTCTTCTGCCTACACAGTCTCATAGACTGCCCGGTGAGGTAATACAAATCCCAGGCCTCTGTCTCTAGGTATTGAAAGTTTTATCATGTAGTTGAGTGTTCTTAGTAGAGAAAGGCTAACTTGCAATCTGTGCTCTACTGTGGTTCAGTCCCTCTTACTCTCTTTTATGGATGAGCAAACTTTTGAAAAGTTCGGCTCGGTTCAATCCAGCGAACTTTCGTGAAGTTCGGATTCGGCCGAACCGAACCTAAAACAAACCTTGCAATAATGGCTGGATAATTGCAGCTACAATAGTGGAAGTCTGATAGGGTATAGTTTCGTTTAGTTGCAGTTGTTATTACAATGAAAAAAGTGAAAAAAAAATCTAAGTGCAAAATAGTGAAAAAAAATTAGCCAAGGTGTAAGTGACACGGGACATAGGACACAAAGTTCCTTGGACGCAGAAGGGTGGAAAACAGACATTTTACAGTGGAACCAGCAGCAGTAATAGTACTGTATTGGACCCGGTATGGAGGAGGGAGAGGCAGTAGCACTTGATTGCACCAAGCCCAGTATGATTGAGAACAGACTATCTAAGGAGGAGGAGGCAGTACCTGATTGCACGCAGGCCAGTATGATTGCAAACAGACTATTCATGGAGGAGGATGTTCAGCCTTGGAGTGGTGGCCTGGGATTCCTCGCTGATGATGTTGTTCACCGCACTTTTAAGAACACGGACTAGTGGGATGATGTTGTTGATGCCTGCTCACAGAGTCGCGTCCTCAAAAGGGATCAACAATTGGCACGACATGTTCGAAGAAACATGTGCACTATGAGGTTTATCATACACCCTTGAGCAGATGAAGGCCATGCTTGGTCGAAACGCGTCCTTGAAGCATATGTTTGCTACACTACAATAAAGAAGCATAATTTACTTGATGAGTGCCGGGCTCTTCCTAATATCTGAACATTTTTCTCACCTCGAGCACCACCGCCACGGAAGTGCCGTCTTCTACATACTTTTACAAATACAGTCCAGGGTCTAACATTTTTTTGAAAACATCCGAGGAGGAGGTGGCTGAACATAACGTCAGACACTTACCTCCCCGGCTCCAGGCTCCCACTGTCCTCCATTCCAGTTCCCGGTCCCAAGGCCACTTCCTGGTCTGAGTGGGGACCTGGGATGTGACTAGTCAGGCCTGCTCTGCCAGTCAGTGGCTGTAGCGGGGTCCTTTAGGGTATTAGTGGATAAAGAAGATCTATAGAAATTGTTTAGCATCATTTTAAGTGCAATTACAGCCAGTTCTGAAAGTATCACAATATACTTGATTCTAAAATCTTTAAATGTTATTGATCTATGATAAAAAAAAATCTAAATATACACATCATATTAGTTATCTTACTGTTCCCATTGGATCCCACATACACTGCGGTTTCTTTAAGAGCAGCATGTGAAATCATGGCACAGGCTCTGGTTGCCATGGACTATCACAGTGACTGCATATAATATCTACAGTATATGATGAGTTCAGTCAAGATATTAGACAGTTGCACTTTATGGGCTATAAGGCATTCTTTACCCTTACTGGGCACTTTTACCTCGATTTTTTATAAACCTTGTGTTATTGTACTTTGACATGTCAGAAGCTTTGATAGGTGAGATTTCTTGTGATCATTAAAATGAAGGTGTAGATGCTCTCACCCAGTTGATGTCTCTTGGTAAAAGCTACAGACGGGTTATAAATTTTCTATGAGTTGACAATGCGAGTGATTCTGCCCCTTTATTTTGGTAATAATTTTATGCTATAAAATTGGCCAGTAGTTTTTTGACCACAATAATTGGTTGCAGCAGGTCCAAAGGTCTGATCTAAATGGCTGTCAGGGGAGCAACAGTCATTGCAACTGCACAAGGTGAGTGCACATTGAACATCCTTCTCATAACACTGTCATCTCGACCCCCCCCCCAAAAAAAAAAAAAAATGTGTTGATGAAAAATTTAAAAGTTAGTGACCATAATAAGTAAGTACAGTAAGCATGGTTCCACTCGAAATCTTTCAGAAAAACATTGCTGTTTTTGGTGCAGTTTTTTGAATCACAGCCAGTATTGAATCTAGCAGGGAATATTATACTACAAGTCATTTGTGTATATTGCCCATTCTTTTTGGATCCTGTACAGGAGGGAAAAAAATCCCCACCCATAATCTAAGCTTCTTTGTAGTTGGCTTCTATTAAATGAAATGCTCTGTTTGTTTCCAACATATCCTGACTCACACCTTGAAATCCTCACTGCCTACTCAACTTCATTCTACACTCCTCTGTCCTTCCCTTCTGAGACATTGGTCGCATGGTCTCTTCTGTTGCCAGGCAAGCTTTAACTCCTCATTTCTAAACTCTCCCACCACTAACATCACATAGTGATCACCTGGCCAAGGGCGGGGAAACAACAGCCTCCCCTGAGTAGTATAAGGGAAAGAAGACACTGTTGTTTCATCTCTCTCTCTCTTTCTTACTTTATCTATGTATAAAAAGCTAGCTAGATCCATAGATCGATACTGTTTACTGTGAAAAGTCGAAGTAGATTAAGCAAGAGGTGGGCAGATGCTACAAGACAGGGGAAAGTACCAGGCAGTTACCTATGAGGTGCAATGCTTCACGACCATGACATGATGTGTTCATATAAAACTGAAATAATTTGTAAGGGTGCGTTCACACCTACAGGATCTGCAGCAGATTTGATGCTGTGATCAGTTATTTAAATGAAATCTGCTGCAGAAAATCCGCTGCAGATACTGTAGGTGTGAACGCACCATAAAAGTTTAATTCTGGGGCTAAGAGCAGCATAGACAAGTGGAAAAGGTGTCAAACAATCGGTGGGGGATCAGTAAGTGCAGAAAGTTTTTTATTGGAACTACTAGAGTTCCTCTTTAATATTCAGTACCTAAGTCCTGAATGAATTAGTTATCTAAATAATGGAATACATGAAAACAACTAATTATGGGACTGATTGATGTATTTGTTTCCGGGAATTGCGAAACATATTTATCAGAGTAAAATGATTTTGTCATGAAACTTGATTATATTTTTAAATAAAAACTTAAACCAGATGGTATTTAAAGATAGGAAAGAAACTAATTACAACTTTTTAAAGTTTCTTAACAACTATTAAATTGATTTTCCCTTTAAGATGAGAATTCCTTTGTTTTCATAGCTATTTGATATTACCAAGCTGGACCTGAACATTTTCTCTTCTATTCTATTTTACTGGGAGGAATATGTGAATCTTTAATTATTCTAGATTTTTCTGCATTGAAATCCGTGCATGCCGTCTTTGATTAGACACATTACAATAAAGGCTTTCTTAAAATATAATTCACATTATCAGAATACCCCTTTAACCCTTAGAGGATCGGACCATTTTAAATTATTGTGCTTTGGTTTTTTCCTCCTTGTGCTTATAAGGCCATAGCGCTTGCATTTTTTCACCTAGAAACCCACATGAGCCCTTATTTTTTGTGCCACTAATTCTACTTTGCAATGACAGGCTGAATTTTTGCATAAAGTACACTGGGAAACCAGAAAAAAATTCAATGTGTGGTGAAATTGAGAAAAATAAATGCATTTCTTTTTTTTTTTTTTTTTTCCATTTTTACGCCGTTCACCCTGGAGTAAAACTTCAAACCATTGTTAACATTTACCATTTACCGTGCGAGATCATAAATGTAATGAATTAATATTTTGGGTGATACCAAACATGTTTATTTATTTATTTTTATTCATAACATGGGAAAAGGGGGGTGATTCTGACTTTTATTAGGGGAGGGGGCTTTTTACTAATAATAACACTTTTTTTTTCTTTTACACTTATACTAGAAGCCCCCTGGGGTTAGGGTTATTCCCCCTGGACAGCACAGATCGATGAGATAGGCACATTGATTGCTTCCGGCTGTTGCAGCCGGAAGCAATCGAGTGCCGAGCCGGGATCAGCGCCATTACGGCGCTGGCCCTGGACACAGTAAGATGTGTGGATCGCTTCTCAGGGACAACGTCCCTGATGACCGATCCACCCCACTAGACACCAGGGATGGCTGCATTGAAGTAATCGGATGCAGCTGTCAACTTTGACAGCTGCGTCCCATTACTTTATTAGCGGGCACGGCGATCGGCCCCCAGAAACCAATCACAGCTAAATTTTCAGCTCTGGTAAAATGAAAGCTAAGCTGTGATTTTTTTCCTTGTGAAGGACAGTTTATATCAGTTTCTTTTACACAGTTTGGTAAATCTGGACCAAAGGCATATGCATTCCTGTCATTCTGGGTTCTATGGACAGCAGTGTTATGAACTTCTGTGCCTACTTTTTTAATTACCTATAACAAGAGACCATCGTCTTCAGCTCTCCATGCGCAATAGGGAACTATCAGCCGGTTAGACCCTTCTAACCTCTGATAGTTCCCCTTTAATTTTGCAACAATTTCAATTAGGGCACGTTCACACATGCTTTTTGTGTGGCTTTTTTCAGGCCTCCAAAAAACGCCAGAAAAACTGGCAATGTTTTTTTCTTTTTTTTCATGTATTTGAGGTTTTTTTTTGCATTTTTCTGGCATTTTTTTTACTTTATGTGCGAATGATCTTTTTTGTGGTTTAGACGTTTTTGTGTGCTGAACTTTTTTCCCCCTCTGCCATCACATGGCCTAGCTGCTGGACCACAAAAGGTGATAAAAAACACTAGAGAAAAAATGCCATACACACAGCAATGGCGTTTTTGAGACAACCAGAACAATCTCATTGAAGTCTATGGAAGAAAAAAAGCCACAGTGTCAGGATATGGGATAAGGAAGACAAAAGGCAGGTGCAGCCCTAAAACTTGCGCCATCCACCCCCCTACCACACACACACACACACACACACACACACTGTCCCTGCCTACTTGTCTCAATGCCCTAACGGCAGTGGACAACTGGTCGGTGGTGAGTAATCCGTACTAAGTATGAACACAGAACAAAAGACAAGACAAACGCAACACAATACAGCAAAGTCAGGGGTCCAAGTCAGAAACAAGAGGGCGGCACAGTATAAAACGTGATCCAAGAGAATAGTCAAAGTCTAAAAGCCTGAAGTCAGAATACCAAGTACACAAATGCAGGGAACACTAGGTCAAGACACACTAGTAAACTAAGCTCTATCGCAGGCAAGGCATAATAGACAGGAGAGGATACTTATGGGGCTTGGAGTCCCAGCCCCAGGCATGATTGGGGCTGAGACTCCAGTCCCAGGACACATCTAATAGCTAACTGGTGGTGCTGGCCACCAGTTAGTGCAAGAAAACCCCTGATTTTCGAGCAGGGCTGGTGAAGCCCTGGCCGCGGCTACAGAGTGAAGAGTGCTGCCGCACCCCTAGCTACGGACCGGGCCGGTCATCAGGGACACCGTCAGTGCACCCCCTGTACTCGGCAGTGCATTTTGGAAAAACTGCCATGAAGCCCCAAAAACGCCAGAAAGGAGATAAAAATGGCACCTAAAAAAACAAACGCTGTGTGTGTACGGCCAGTCATGAACTTCCATTGACCTAAGCTGCTCCATAAGGGGTTACACATAGGTTATACATCTATTATAATCTAGAAGCTTTTAGTGGTAGCATCTGTATAAAATATGTGAGTGTTATGTATGTAAAATGAATAAGAAATAAGAGAAAAAAATTGCAAAAGAAAGTCACTAAATATTAGGTCACACAAACACAAAGATGAAACAGGTGTAATGGCTGTGTATGTGGCAGAAACATTACATGAATAGCGCATACGTATCGCTAGCAGCAATTAAAGAGTGACTCTTCCTGAAATGTCAGTACTCCGGTATTTATTAAAAGAGTCCTGTTCTCCGTGAGTGGAGATGGGGACATTGACTGTCTATCTTGCTTATGTAAACTACACTGTAAATCACTAGAGTGAATCAATGCTGGGGAAGGAGTCGCTGCACTGTTCCAAAATCTCATTAATCATAATGTTTTTGTTGACAGAGCCATTATTCTGATGAGACGGCCTCTGCATTGTTATCGAGGAACTTTTGTACCAATCTGAGGCTTGCATTAGGCTTACAAGTGCTGAAAAAAATTATGTGTAATGATCACACATTACATCGAATCTACGGAGATTTGCATGCAATATATCACAGATGAGAGTGCATCATTTTAGGATACATCAGTTATAGTAATAGTTATAGTTATGTAATTATATTATAGTTATAGTAATATTTACATTATATTTATATAGTTATATTATAGTTATATTAATATTTATGTTATAGTTATGTTATAGTTATATAACAGTTATGATTATATAGTTATCTTATAGTAATATGTATATTATAGTTATCTTATAGTTATAGTAATATTTACTTTATAGTTATATCATAGTTATGTTAGTTATAGTAATATTTACATTATAGTTATAGTAATATTTACATTATAGGTATAAAATAGTTATGATTATGTAGTTATATTATAGTTATAGTGCTCAAGCCTGGAGGACAGAAATGGCTGCACATCGCACCCATGGTTGACACGAAAGCCTGTTCAGCAACATTAAAAACCAACATCAGAAGTTAATATATAATTTGATCAAACCATATTGCCTCATGTGCCACGTGCAGGTCCCTACGCTAGACGACACTGTGCCGATCAGTGAATGCCAACCCCGCAAAGCGTGCACAAGCAGGGAAGGGAGGCCGTTATAACTACTGGTGCAATGGTAAGCAGTAACACCTTGTTCACACTTGTGTTGCTTGGCAGCCGCCTTGGGGGGCCCTTGGGGTTTGGTCCTGTGACAGTAGGGTAGCAGGGCTATTCTATGGCCTCCCTTCCCTGCATGCGCTTGCTTTGCGGGGTTGGCGTTCACTGACTGCCACAGTGTCATTTAGCATAGGGACTCATGTGTATCAGAGACCTGCACGTGGTACATGAGGCAATATGGTTTGATCAAATTATATACTAACTTCTGATGTTGGTTTTTAATGTAGCTGATAGGCTTTCATATGAACCATAGGTGCGATGTGCAGCCATTTCTGTCCTCAAGGCTTGTGCGTATTATAGTTATAGTAATATTTATATCATAGCCATAGTTATATCATAGTTATAGTAATAATTATTATACAACATTATTTTAGTGCTTGCTCAACACCAATGTGTCTACAAATATTAGTGTTGATCAAGCACTAAAATGCTCTCATAATCCAGGATTTATCATGTGTGTAAAAATTAAAAAAAAAAATTGCACATACTGGAACAGGCCTACGTCTGGTCCGGACCAGGTGAACACATTTCACTTATTTATTAGACAAAAAAATACTGTGCACAATTTTTTTTAGGACATGCTAATTTATTAACTTTTTTTTTTATAAATTCACCAAGTGCAAGTAGAAATATAAATGGTTAAAACTAGATTTAAAAAAAAAATCGTAGTTGCTAGTGATTATGGACTTGGTGATCCAGTGGAACAATAAAGTAACCCGTTCAGAATCAAATTGTTCCACTTTACAGCAAACATTATTTCCCCTTTTTTTTTCTGTAAATGAGCTGTAACCACTGTGAGTTGTAAGTTTTTTGGTTTTTTTATGTGGCCAGATAACTGTTTTTGAAAATTTATATAAATATGTAAATAAATCCCCCAGAAAGTATGCTATTTAAAGGGTAACTAACAGGATACAAATCTGCTAATATCTAACTGTATGGTGATATAATGCAGATTGACTCCAATATCCGCTGCATTGTTTTGGAGTCATAGATGAAAACTCCAATATGTACAGGAGCTGCTTCGAGGCACTAGGGGGGTTTGCCAGCCCCTCAGTGCACCAACCCACCCATCAGCTTCTTCTGCACTTCCTACTTATCCATATGTAGTAGTGATGTTGTCTTTCCGGCCCAGATCCACAATTAAGGACAGAATTACGTAACACGTGAATGTAGCCCAAGGTCATATTTGTGCAGGTGGTCTTGGTTAAAGGGGTTGTCCAGTGAAAATCTTTTTCTTTCAAATCAACTGATATCAGTTGTCCCGGAGAAGCGAGCCACACGTCCGTCACCGGACGGAGTCTGCGCCGTAATGGCGCTGATCCCAGCTTGGCACTCGATTGCTTTTGGCTGCAGCAGCCAAAAGCAATCCAGTGCCGATCTTATTGATCTATAATTTATAACTATACTGCATAGATACTTATACTAGAAGTCCCCCAGGGGGAATAACCCTAACCCCAGGTGGAATAGCACTAACCCCAGTGGGAAAATTCCTAACCCCAGGGGAATTACCCTAACCCCAGGGGAGCTTCTAGTATAAGTGTAAAAAAAAAGTGTTTTTATTAATAAAAAAGCCCCCCCTTTTCCCATGTTATAAATAAAAATAAAAAAATAAATAAAAAAATAAACAAACATATTTGGTATTGCCGCATGCATAATTGCCATAACTATTAATTTATTTCATTTCTGATCTCGCACGGTAATCGGCGTAAGCGCAAAAAAATCCCGAAGAGCAACATTGCGCATTTTTGGTAGCATCACATTTAGAAAAATTGTAATAAAAAGCGATCAAAAAGTCCCATATGTGCAATCAAGGTACCGATAGAAAGAAAACATCATGGCGCAAAAAATGAAACCTCACACAGCCCTATAGACCAAAGGATAAAAGCGCTATAAGACTGGTAATAGAGCAATTTTAAGAAACATATTTTTGTTATCAATGGTTTGAATTTTTTACAGTCCATCAAATAAAATAAAAGTTATACATGTTACATATCGTTGCAATTGTAACTACTTGTGGAACATATATAACAAGTCAGTTGTACCCCAGGGAGAACAGCATAAAAGCAAATACCCCCCAAATAAAAGAAATTCTTTTTTTTTTTCAATTTCATCACACATTAGATTTTTTTCTGGTTTTGCAGTGTACTTTATGAAAGAATACAGCCTGTCTTTGCAAAGTACAATTAGTGACACAAAAAATAAGGGCTCATGTGGGTTTCTAGGTGAAAAAATGTAACTGCTATGACCTTTTAAGCACAAGGAGGAAAAAATGAAAATGCAAAAATTGAAATTGGCCCGCTCCTCTAAGGGTTAACCCTTTAAGGACCGGGGCAATTTTGATTTTTGTGATTTTGTTTTTTCCTCCTTGTGCATAAAAGGCCATAGCAGTTGCATTTTTTCACCTAGAAACCCACATAAGCCCTTATTTTTTGCGCCACTAATTGTACTTTGCAATGACAGGCTGAATTTTTGCATAAAGTACACTGCGAAACCAGAAAAAATTCAATGTGTGGTGAAATTGGAAAAAAAAAACACATTTTGTGTTTTTAGTGGACTTGTGTTTTTACACCGTTCGCCCTGGGGTAAAACTGACTTGTTATATATGTTTCACAAGTCGTTACGATTAAAACGATATGTAACATGTATAACTTTTCTTGGATCTGATGGCCTGTAAAAAATTAAAACCATTGTTAACAAATATATGTTCCTTTAAAATCGCTCCATTCCCAGGCTTATAGCGCTTTTATCCTTTGGTCTATGGGGCTGTGTCAGGTGTCATTTTTTGCGCCAAGACATGTTGTTTCTATCGGTACCTTGATTGCGCATATACGACTTTTTGATCGTTTTTTATTAACATTTTTCTGGATTTGATGCGACCAAAAATGCGCAATTTTGCACTTTGGGATTTTTTAGCGCTTACGCAGTTTACCGAACGAGATCAAGAATGTGATTAATTAATAGATCGGGTGATTACGCACGCGGCAATAGCACACATGTTTGTTTATTTATTTATTTATTTACTTTTATTAATAACCTGGGAAAAGGGGGGTGATTCAGACTTTTATTAGGGGAGGGGGCTTTTTATTAATAATAACACTTTTTTTTTTACTTTTACACTTATACTAGAAGCCCCCCTGGGGTTGGGGTTATTCCCCCTGGGGTTAGGGTTATTCCCCCCTGGGGTTAGGGTTATTCCCCCTGGGGGACTTCTAGTATAAGTGCTTTGATCTCTCATAGAGATCTCTGCAGCATAGATATGCTGCAGAGATCCATGAGATAGGCACTCGTTTACTTCCGGCTGCTGCTCTTGTTTACTTCCGGCTGCTCTTGGAGCGGTCCCCGGCCGGCTTCAGAAACGGAGATCGCTCCTCCGGGACAACGTCCCGGAGGAGCGATCTCCCCACTAGACACCAGGGATGATGCTGCAAACGGTAATCGGATGCAGCTGTCAACTTTGACAGCTGCATCCGATTACTGTATTAGCGGGCACGGCGATCGGACCGTGCCCGCTAATACCTGCGGTCCCGGGCTACAAGCGGCACCCGGGACCACCGCGGTTCAGAGCGCGGCCGCCGCGCGGCCCCGCTCTGAACGTCCTTACCGACCGCAGGGCGTAAATATATGCCCGCGGTTGTTAAGGGGTTTAAAGGGGTAGTTCATACACACACAAAAAAAATCAAATCAACCCATGACAGAAAGTGCAAGAGATTTGTAATTTCTTCCAGTACTTATCAGCTGCTGTATGACCTGACGAAAGTGGTGTATTCTTTCCAGTCTGCAGAGCAGAATAGGTATTCTATGGAGATTTGCTACTGCTCTGGACAGTTCCTGACATGGACAGAGGTGGCAGCAGAAACCACTTTGTCAGACTGGAAAAAAAATACACCACTTCCTGCAGGACATACAGCAGCTGATAAGCACTTAAACAATTAAAAAAAAAAATATTAATAAAAGTAAATTATAAATCTCTGGTACTTTATGGCAGCAGTTGATCTGAAAGAAAAAAACTTTTTAGTGAACAGGCAAAACATTTTTTAGTATGGTGTCCACAGAGATGGGTAATAAAAAAAAAAGCTGCCTATGCCAGTTTAACATGGTTCTAGTTTCTGCTGCAACAAACTTCTGGGTTCCACAACATGATGCCCACTCAGCCAATCAGTGGCTAAGGAGGGACATTGCTGCAGCTACTAAGTTGACTTGTTATGTCATATCCCTAAACCAGATGCTTGATGCTACAGAGTCAGTATCTGTGCGAACCCAACGCTGGTGGGAAATTGAAGGCTGTAAGTGTGTGTGTGTGTGTGTGTGTGTGTGTGTGTATGTGTGTGGATGTGTGTGTGTGTTTTTGTTTTTTTTTTCCTCTTCTTTATCCCTGGGCACCAAAAATAGCATTGTATAGACAACCTCTTTAACTGAGATTATAAAGCATCTTCTAAAATTGACCCGTTTAGTTTATGTAGATTAAAGGGGTTATCCCGTGAAAATCTTTTTATTTCTAATCAACTGTTGTCAGAACGTTATATAGATTTGTAATTTACTTCTATTAAAAAAATCTCAAGTCTTCCAGTACTTATTAGCTACTATATGTCCTGCAGGAAGTGTTGTATTATTTTCAGTCTGAAGCTATGTTCACATGTTTTTTTCAGCTCCGTTTAAAATGACGTCCGTTATTTTGAGTCTAAAATAACGGACATTTTTCGAAGCCTGGCATCCACTTAGTGCAATGACGGGTGTTTGCACATTATCTTTAAATTGCCCTTTGGTTGTGTCTTAATTGAAAAATCCATTGAATTTAATAGTAAAAACGGAGAAAGGACGATGACAATAGAAGAACTGTGTGTGAACAACTAATACAAAACGCCCACTATTTGCAAAAAACGTCCAAAAATAATGTTCATGTTGATTATTTTGCAGTCCGTGGCAAAAACGTCCGTTTTTCAATGCATTGTGTGCATAGGACGTCCGTCTTCCCATTGACTTCAATGCAATTGCATTGAAGTCAGTTAAACTGCTGCAAAAACTGACGTTTTTTTAAATAGCGAAATCGGGTGTTTTTTCTCCATTTTTGCCGTTGTGTGAACATAGCCAGATACAGTGCCTTCTGCTGCCACCTCTGTCCATGTCAGGAACTGTCCAGAGCAGGAGAGGTTTTCTATTGGGATTCATATAAAACCGAGACAGAGATGTCAACAGAGAGCATTGTGTCATACTGAAAATAAACTAACGTTTCCTGCAGGACATACAGTAGCTAATAAGTAAGGAAAGACTTGAGGTTCTTTAATAGAAGTAAATTACAAATATATATAACTTTCTGATATCAGTTGGTTTGAAAGAAAAATATTTTCGCTGGACAACCCCATAAAATTTGTAAGCTTATATATTTGTACTAGTCCGCTTTATAGTGCAGACTGTACTGTATTTTAAATTGAATAAAAGTAAAAAAAAACAACACATTTTTAGAACTGACTGGACGGTTTGCAACACACTATTCATGTCAGTTGTATGAATAATGCCGCTCCAGCTTTGCTCTGTTATCTGACATCAAAAAGGAGATTTATTGGACAACACAGCATTACGAAAATAAAAAAAAAAACAAAGAAGCTGTGTTAATAGACCTTCAAAGAGAAGCATGGTAAAAATTGTGTATATTTAGGCCAGTGTTGGAAAAAAATTGGCTAGAGTCCCCATGGTAACAAAATGATAATTAATCAGAATTGCTAACTTAATTACAGGTCCCAGAAATGAGAACAAAGCACACCTTCACTAAAACCATCCTTGTTGTAAATGAATTGCTTATTTAATTCCCTTTCAAAGACTCATTTGCTTAAAATGGGCCGCCATTGCTAATTACAGTACGGGGACTCTGGCTTTAACTCTTAACAGTAAAAATATTTGTTGTGCCTGTGTGTGTAAAGTTCTGGAAGCCTTTTACCGCTCTTGTAAACCCTATAAACCTATGTAAAAACGATCAATTGGCAAGCCTTATGGTCCGTTTACATGGAGCAATAATTCGCCCAATTGTTCGTTTAACGATTTTGAAGCAACGATTTAACTTTAATGCAGATGCTAAGAAAGAAGACGGCACTCACCAGCTGGGTATGATCAGGGCCATATATACCACTAGGCACCCGTGGTCCGGTGCCTAGGGCAGCACCCTGCAAGGGGGAAGCATCAGGGTGTAGGGGGAAGGAAACTACTTTTTTTTTTTTTCAGTCTCCCACCTCCTGTTCAGACTTACCAGTAAATCTGATGTCTTTTTGAGGGGGCTGGGGGGAGGTATGGTCAGGTCTGGTGTGGCGGTGAGTCCTGGAGCTATTACCTACCAATCCACTAATCCTGTAGTTAAAATTCCCTTAGACAATGTGCAGACAGCTCTAATCATTGATTTAATGTGGAAATGTATATTTTAAGCTGTTAAAAACTATGAAAAATGCCATTCAGACAATGTTTGTACATGTAGAGAAATGCATGTGGCTGAAACAACGCTCCCCAAGATGGGGCGTCTTCAGATTTAGTGCCTAGGGCAGCAGCAGCTGTTAATACGGCCCTGGGTATGATCATCCGGCTTTATTGATCATCTGAGGATCAGAGGAGAAAGGAGTTGATTTTTATAACAATCAGCGTTTTGACAATGTGAAAAATTGTTGAAAAAATAGTTTTTGCGATTGTTTTAAGATCGCTTAAGCCCATCTCACACAGAGACTGTATAGATGAAGCGATCTGCGAATTTTAAGCAAACGACCAACGACGATTTGAGAACATGTTGAAAGATCAAGATGAACGATTTCTCGTTTGTCGCTTGATGAGTTTGATGCACTAAGGGCGGGACTACTGCCCTCAGTGTACCGATCCGCCTCACCAGCCGTCCATCCTTCCTAATGAATATGAACCTGGTGCTCTTTAATGATATACGCTACAGTGACGTCATTGCAGAATGCCACCTCTATATTTATTGGGAATTGGGTAGATTTCCAGAAAACGACACTGAGGATCTAGGTAAGAAATTTTTCTTCGTCTTTAGAGTTCTCGAACACTTCTCCACTAATTGGCTCCACCCTTCAACCAAGTTCCATTTAGGGGGAAATTTATCATTTGCAATTTTACCTTTGCAATTGTAGATGCATTTAGGGGCGCATTCATCATTTGTGCAATTTTTTACGCTAGCGCACTTTTCATAATGCACGGAAATTATTAAGGCACACAGACCTTAATAAATTTTGCTCAATTTTTGTAAGTTTTTTTTTTTTTTTTAATAACAGCTAGGCTAAAAAACTGCACCAAGATGACTGGCGTACTACAGTGCAGTCTTATACATAAAAACTAAAAAATTGCACATGATAAAAGTAGCCAAAATGAAACCATGAAAATTACATTATTATACTCTCTCCAGAGCTGGTATAACCATAATTGAGAATATTGGTGAACAGTGATACCAAGGAAGTATCAGCGGGCAAATATTTCCTAACTTTGCTATGAATTCATTTTGAGTTTATTAAAGCTTTGTTTTTCATTTCATCTGAAATCTCTTAACGACTCGTGTTTGGTGCTTGTAATCAGGCAGTTGCTTGTTTGTCTCACTATACCAAGCCCAAAGTTGAGAGCAATCAACCCCAGAGATCATCTGATTAGCATTTTCCCTGATTGAGGTAACATTATGTGGAAATGAGGAGCACAAGGGCTGAGATGCACAAGGACTCCTTTTATCTGGAATTATTCAACAAAGCTCTGAAAAAGCAACATTTTTAGCACTTGGAAAAAAATTAGTCTAATAGTAAGTATAAATTATATCTTGTCAGTAAAGTTTTCGGCACTTCAGTCACATTTGAAACTAACATACTGTATGTATTATATTACCAATAACTAGAGATGAAGGAAGCAGCCGGAAAGTTAGCATTTTCGGTCAAACGCAAATTGAATCTTAACAAATTTCATTAAAACAGCCAAAACTATAGTAGCTATAATACTGGAACTATCACAAAAGGACAAATTTGTTAAAGCATGTTGTTGTAAAAGTGTGAAAAATCTGAAAATCGCAATTTAAAAAAAATACACTCAGCCAATTTCCGCCATTCCTCTCCTCTCTGTCCCTATATCCCTATGTTGGTCTCTCCCTGCTCTCCTCTCCTCTCTGTCCCTATATCCCTCTGTTAGTCTCTCCCTGCTCTGCTGTAATTGCCTGCTGCCATCCTGCTCTCTCCTCCACACACAGCCGACTGGCCACCTCCTTTACTGAACCACCTTATATAGAGAGGGAGGGGCTGACATCTCAGAGGGGCCTGCTGCTGATTGGACAGTTGCCAGGCATAATGGTTAATCCCTTTCTCCCATCCAGTGATGCTCAAGACAGCATGTGCAGCCGCCATTTTTTTTTGTGATATTTCGTAACAAATCGGTGGGAATTCGCTTCACAGAACAAATCGAATTAACAGCGCAATTCACAGCTTCGCTCATCTCTACCAATAACAGTGAGGCTGGGTTAACACTGTTTTTGCAGTCTGATTGGCTAATGCTCGGCCACCCAGTGTCCGGGATGTGGTCAGCTGACTGTAACTAGGGCTTATTTTTTGAGTAGGTCGTATATATTTTAAGCCTGCTGCAGGAGGCATGAAAAATAAAGCTAGGTCTTATTTTTGGTGTACAGTTTGACTTTTTTTTTTTTTTTTAGAAACATGGTATTATTATTATTATTATTATTATAGACTGCAGAAGCCAAAGTAGTGACATCATCACTGACCTGAATATACCCAGTTCTGTTTAATAGAAAATCTATACTATAAGAGATTGTATTACATACAGTATAATGTTAGGTTTATTTGTAGTTACCTAACACAAATGTAGTGTATCACAATGGCAGAAGTAGGCATTGTATTTCCATCAGTCTTTTGGTTATTCATTTTTAAACCAAAGGGGTATTCCGGGGGAAATTAACTTTTCCCCCATCCATAGACCCCAGCCGGCTCTGTTATGAATAGAGCCCTGAGTGGGCACGTGACCCGCGGCTCTATCCATTTCTATGGAGTGTTGGAAAGAGCCGAGTACAGCACGCTTCCAGTGAACTCAGCACATTCTGATACTCCTTAGGAATGAATAGAACCAAGGGTCATGTGTCAACAAAGCGCTCTATTCGTAACAGAGCTGGCCGGAGTACGATACGTCGATCGCTGGGGGGTTCATGGATCGGACTCCCCTCGACCTCCTACTTTTCTTCTATCCTGTGGATAGGGGAAAAGTTAATTTTCCCCAGAATACCCCTTTAAGGTAAAGATAAATCAACTACTAGAGAAAGCAGTGCTCACAAGGACAGGTATTAGAGGTATCCAGCTAACTGTTCTAATTTGGACCCCGAGAACTGATCTGGTAACATATTTATATAAAGTTGTTATGATAAAGCCATCACATTAAAGTATGGGGATCTGAGATGTCATGGAGCTGCAGATGGTATTTTATTTAACAGATGTACACCTAAAAACACATACACATTATAAATGTGCATTTCATGATCCGAAATCAATATAAATATAATACAATTCATTGCAAGTAAAAAATATTCTGGTTTAAATCCAAAATGTCAATTTATATAGAATTAAAAATAGTAATTCCAGTCTGTGTCTTCATTGTATAAGCTGTCACTTATCAGAAGAAAGTTTGAAGCACTAAACTTTCATTGGTAAGAAATCTGTTATACTTTTCTATAGTTATTAACCGCTTCCCGTCAGTGACATGTATAAATATGTTCCTGACTGAGGGGCTTCTGATGTGTGCAGGACTGCTGCAGGGAGAGCGGTCCTGCATACATCAGTGTGTCCGGGGCCGGAGGTAATGAGAGTCAGCTGCAATCCCACAGCTGTGTCTTATCAACACCTTAAATGCCACAATCTATAGCGAATGCAGCATTTAAGGTACTCAGTGACAGAACCTTGTTGTCTTGGTTACTGACCACCTCTTTGCTCTAAAAGCAGTGGTGTGACTGGTGTATATACAGCTATAGGCTATGTTCACCCAATTTATGTTTTGTATAAATCATGGACGTTGTTGCAATTTGCATCACAACGGCCGTGATTTACACGAAACATACATTTTATTGTGAATGAATGGAATCCAGGTTGGAGCGCATACATAAAGTATACACTCCGTCCGTGATTCTATCCGGCCGCACAAAAAACTGACATGTCAGTTTTCTGCGGCCGCTATTCATTGAATAGCAGGCACAGAGAACCTGTCAGTTTACACAATGGAGCATGCGGCTCCAGCCACGCGCTTCATTGTGTGCAGCGGTGAATTGGGATGTGGGCGTTCATGGGTGTGCCCGCATCTGAATTCAGCAGAAATAAAGATCAACCGGCAGGTATGATCTTCAGTGCAGTACCGGCCGGGATGATCTTCAGTAACACCAGTCATTCTGTGACCCGGGCAGGGTCACAGAATGGCCGGTGTTATACACCAAGTGTGACCATGGCTATAATGTAGATGTATTGAGATACAGTGTGTGTATATATATATATATATATATATATATATATATATATATATATATATATACTGTATATATAATGTTTAATTCCAGGTCAATAAACTTTTCTCCACTGATTTTCTGGTGAAAGCATTAATAAATTCCCCCAATGAGTTTAATTTTACATTGTCCATTGTATTGTTTTTACTTCGGCATAAATCACATAGGTACATCCTTATAAATATGATAATTCTTGTTTCCGCCTCACATAATTGAACTCAAATGTAATGAATGGAAAAAAACTGTCAAGCTATTATAATGAAGGAAATAAGTTGTCAACCAATTGCATTTTCACAGTTTATCTTCACTCTGGCCACTGTATTTTGCAGATTTTAAGGCAACACAGGTAATTGTCTTTTAAAGCAGCGGTTCTTAAACTGTGAGGCGCCCCCTAGAAGCTGGTCAGGACAGCTGAGGAGGCAGTTTTCATAAAAGTCTCTATAAGCTGCACAGTCCTTTCCCTGGCTGCAACAACCCCTGGTTTAGGAACATTATTGGCTTATTTTGTTCCTATTTTGATGTTATACAGAGATTAGGAGAAACATGAAGTGTAGACTGAGCAATAGTTTTTACATGGACTTCCGTCACAGATGTGGGGTCCTGGTATCCTCTTGGTCAGTCTGGTGAGGTCCTGGCACCCTCTTGGTCAGTCTGGTGAGGTCCCAGTATCCTCTTGGTCAGTTTGGTGAGGTCCCAGCACCCTCTTGGTCAGTCTGGTGAGGTCCCGGCATTCTCTTGGTCAGTCTGGTGAGGTTCCGGCACCCTCTTGGTCAATCTGATGAGGTTCTGGCACCCTCTTGGTCAGTCTGGTGAGGTCCCGTCATCCTCTTGGTCAGTTTGATGAGGTTCTGGCACCCTCTTGGTCTGTCTGATGATGTCCCGGTATTTTCTTGGTCAGTCTGGTGAGGCCTGGCATCCTCTTAGTCAGTCTGGTAAGGTCCCGGCACCCTCTTGGTCAGTCTGGTGAGGTCCCGGCACCCTCTTGGTCAGTCTGATGAGGTTCTGGCACCCTCTTGGTCAGTCTGGTGAGGTCCCGTCATCCTCTTGGTCAGTTTGATGAGGTTCTGGCACCCTCTTGGTCCATCTGATGAGGTCCCGGTATTTTCTTGGTCAGTCTGGTGAGGCCTGGCATCCTCTTGGTTAGTCTGGTGAGGTCCCAGCATCCTCTTGATCAGTCTGGTGAGGTCCTGGCATTCTCTTGGTCAGTCTGGTAAGGTCCCGGCACCCTCTTGGTCAGTCTAGTGAGGTTCCGGCACCCTCTTGGTCAGTCTGATGAGGTTCTGGCACCCTCTTGGTCAGTCTGGTGAGGTCCCGTCATCCTCTTGGTCAGTTTGATGAGGTTCTGGCACCCTCTTGGTCAATCAGATGAGGTCCCGGTATTCTCTTGGTCAGTCAGGTGAGGCCCAGGCAATACTTTGCTCTGTTAGGTGAGGCTCCAGTAGAAAACATCGGAGAAGCATTGCTTTAAAGCATATACTGGGATGTGGATTGCTAGGTATCCCTAGGTTGTATCTGCAGAGTAGCAGCAATGGGTAAAGGGTAGATATAAAAAAGCCAAAATAGAATCCAATATCTAAACCAGTTAAAGCTATGTTAAACCAAGGGGCTACAACAGGATAGAGAACTTGCAAATAAAGAATCCAAAGTCAATACCAGTAAAAAAAAAAAAAAAAAAAGGATTAATCCAGACGGGTATTCCTAGAGCAGTTAGGTTACAATTTAGAGAAGCAATCCAGAAGTGTACCAGATAGCGTATGAGACACAAAACAGTGTTTCCCTGCAAAAAAGACAAAGAAGGACATTTACTAAGGAGTCTAATGTGTGCAACTATTCTAGTGAGGGTTGGTGGATATTTTGTTCCAATATCTTGTGGCTGATTTATTAACATGTTGCACTGCCATAGTAAATGTATCTAAGTAAAATGTTGCAAAAAAAAAAAAAATAAATTAGCAAAAATAATACTATACAATTATATCAAATTAAAGTATATTCGCCTGGCACTGACCAGACGTAGGCCTGAACCTGTTTCTGCAACTTTTAAAAAAGTTGCAAATTATAAATGTGGTGCTAATCCTGGATTACATGTACATAAACTTTTGGGTGAATACTCAAAATAGGCAGTTTAAAAACAAGTTGCATCTAAAAAAATATTTGCCCGTCGAATACTGGTTCATAAATAGAACTTAGACCAAAAATGGGCGAAAAATGCAATTAATCACCTAAAAATAGATGCAAAGCCCTCGATAAATTTTCCCCCAATGTCTTATATTATTTTTGCTCCCAGTTAATCATGATGCTGTAAGCAACCAGATCCAGTCTGCAGAACATCGTCTGTGTATGGACGGAATTGTACAGACGTGAGAATGACCCCTAAGTATTTTTTTTTCACAAAAAAAGTAAACACTTGTCTGTTGACTGATCCAATCATTTATGTGGACATAAAACCATTTCTACCCATGTAAGCAAAGGATGTGTTACCAAGAGAATGCAAATTGCCTGGGGGGTGGGGGTGGAGGGCAGGCAAACAATTGCATGAATAAGCGTTCGTCCTCCTTGTAGTGTGCATTGGCCCATATGAAGTGCCTTTTAAATGATCATCAATCAACTTATCGCGCTGTTAGTCAGAGCTTAGTGTGAATAATTATCTGCTAGTATTAAAGGACCTTTAAATGAACAAACAACAGGAAATGATGTCTATACTGAGGTAGGAATTCCAACGTGACAGATCTAATATACCTTGTGAGGTAGCAGCGCATGATCCTCCAATTATAGTTTGTATTGTTTCATCTTCTGCTGAAATTAAAAAGACATAATATATCGTAACACCTCGTAAGTGTATGACTGAGAACAATGTTGTGTATGCTATAACCTTCCCAGTGCCTATTCAGGGTTGGCCGCAGTCCCTTTAACCCCTTCATGACCAAAGATCATTGATGCACGAATGTCCAGGTTACACTGAAGCAATGTTCCTCCTCCTCTTCTAGAGGCCCTATTATACGGAGTGATAATAGCCTGAATAAAGCCAATTGGATGATTATCGTGTAACAGATTATCATGTAACAGAGACAACCATCAGCCGAAGACAATGATCATCAACTGATTGTGTCTTTTGGTCCTGACCTAAAAATCATCAACCACCGACCATGCATCTCTACGTGTAATAGTGATGTGGGGGCGACAACTGATGACTGTTTAAAAAAATAATAGACTGTATACAATACCTGTCCACACTCCCTGGAGCTGCCACTGTAGTTTCAGAGCAGGTTTCTAAACTCATAGGCTGCTCAGCCAAACACTGGTTGCGACCAGATAAATGTATACAGTTTAAAGAGTCACTGTCGTATTTTTTTTTTTTTTTGCAGAAATCAATAGTCCAGGCGATTTTAAGAAACTTTGTAATTGGGTTTATTAGCCAAATCTGCCATTATCTGCATGTAAAAAGCCTTTTCCCAGGTCCCCCCCTCCTTCCTCTTTTTCATCCACTCTGAAAAATCTGAAAATTGTGACTTGTTGCAGGAGACGTCCCCTGTCTGTTCTAGGGAGAGGGGAGGGGGGAGGAGGAAGGAGGGAGTTAGTCGGCAGCAGAAAGCAGATAACAGAGGATTACAGGCACGGAGCTGGGTGACAGCTGTAATCCGAGCCCAGACAGGTCACTGGTGATGGTCAGAACAGATAACGGGTGAGGGATTTGTAGATTAACTCTTTGTTGTCCTGTTTTGGTCTTTTCTTTAGCTCTCTCCATAGGAGAACAATAAAGACAGGGGGGAGAGCTTCAAACTGCTTTTTCATGATAAAAATGCATTTTTCGGATAATAAACCCAATTACAAAGTTTCTTAAAATCGCCTGGACTATTGATTTCTGCAAAAAAAAATTTCACGACAGTGACACTTTAACCCCTTAAGGACAGAGCCTGAAATGGCCTTAAGGACCGGAGCAAATTTTATGAATTTGACCAGTGTCACTTTATTCATTAATAACTTCGGGATGCTTTAACCTATCCGGCTGATTCTGAGATTGTTTTCTCGTGACATATTGTACTTCACATTTCTTGTAAATTGGAGTCGATACTTATAACGAATCTTTATGAAAAAACCCAAAATAGCGTGAAAAATTGTGAAAAAATGCATTTTTCCAACTTTAAAACTTTTCTGCTTATACAGAAAATGGTTATACCACATAAATTATATATTAAATAGCATTAGCAACATGTCTACTTTATGTTGGCGGCATTTATTAAACTATATTTCATTTTTTTTAGACAATAGGAAGCTTAAAACATTAGCAGCAAATTTCCAAATTTTCAGTAAAATTTCAAAATCAGATATTTTTAGGGAACTGTTCAGGTTTAAAGTGTATTTGAGGGGACTGTGTGTTAGAAAGCCTCACGAAGCACCCCATTTCAGAAACTGCACCCCCTAAACTCTGCAAAAGCACATCCAGAAAGTTTTTTAACCCTTTAGGGGAGTCACAGAAATAAAAGCTAAGTGTGTAAGAAATTTGAAAATTTTAATTTTCTGTGCAGAGATTTTATTGTAATCCAATATTTTTCATAATTATAAACCTATTACCAGAGAAATGCACCCCAATATTGATTGCCCCATTTCTGCAGTTTATAGAAATACCCCATATGTGGCCCTATTGCGCTATTTGACGCAACCACAAGCCTCAGATATAAGGGAGCGCCTAGTGAATTTCAATGGCTCCGTTATTTTTGGTCATTTTTGACTGTACCACTTCAGGTTGGCAGAGGCTCTGGGGTGCCAAAACCTAAAAAACACCCCTAAAGGGACACCATTTAGAAAACTACACCCCTCAAGGAATGTAACAAGGGGTGCGGTGAGCATCTGGACCCCACAGGTGCTTCACAGATTTTCCAAACAATATGGCTTGAAAAAAGACTAAAGTATTTTTTACACTAAAATGTTGTTCTAGCCTTCAATTTTTCATTTTCACAAAGGGATAAAAGGAAAAAAAAAACACAAAACATGTAGCGCAGTTTCTCCCGAGTACGGAAATACCCAACATGTGGACATAAAGTGCCAAGCGGGCGCAGGACGAGCCTCCAAAGGGAAGGAGCGCCAATTGGCTTTTGGAAGCTGGATTTCACTGGAATGGATTTCAAGGGCCATGTCGCATTTACAGAGCCCTCGTGCTGCCAAGACACTGGAAACCCCCCACAAGTGACCCCATTCTGGAAACTACACCCCTCAAGGAATCTAACAAGGGGTGCAGTGAGCATATGGACCCCACTGGTGACGGGCACAAATGTGGAAAAATGTGACGTGAAAGTGAAAATTTTCATTTTTTCACTTTCATGGCACAAATGTGCCCGTCATCCAGGGGTCCATATCCTCACTGCACCCCTTGTTAGATTCCTTGAGGGGTGTAGTTTCCAGAATGGGGTCACTTGTGGGGGGTTTCCAGTGTTTTGGCAGCACGAGGGCTCTGTAAATGCGACATGGCGTTCATCATCCATTCTAGCCAAATCCAACCTCTAAAATCCAAATGGCGCTCCTTCCCTTCGGAGGCTTGCCCTGCACCCACATGGCGCTTTATGTCCACATGTGGGGTATTTACGGACTCGGGGGAAATTGCTCTACACATTTTGTGTGTTTTTTTCTCTTTTAACCCCTTGTGAAAATGATAAATTCAAGGCTAGACCAACATTATAGTGTAAAAAATTTAATATTTCATTTTCACGCCACATTGTTCCACATTTGTGCCCGTCACCAGTGGGGTCCATATGCTGACTACACCCCTTGTTACATTCCTTGAGGGGTGTAGTTTCCATAATAGGGTCACTTGTGGGGGGTTTAACTGTCTTGGCAACACAGGGGCCTTTTGAATGCAACATGGCCCCTCGAAATCCATTCCATCCAAATCCAGCCTTCAAAAACCAAATGGCGCACCTTCCCTTTGGAGGCTTACCCTGCACCCGCATGGCGCTTTATGTCCACATGTGGGGTATTTCCGTACTCAGGGGAAATTGCTCTACACATTGTGTTTTTTTTTTATCTTTTAACCCCTTGTGAAAATGAAAAAATCAAGACAAGATCAATGATTTAGAGTAAAAATTTTAAAAAAATTATACTAAATGTTGGTCTAGCCTTGATTTTTTTCCATTTCCACAAGGGGTTAAAAAAGAAAATGAACACAAAACGTGTAGGGTAGTTTCCCCTGAGTACGAAAATACCCCACATGTGGACATAATTTGCCATATGGGCACAGGGCAAGTCACCAAAAGGACAGAGCGCCATTTAGAGGCTGGAATGGGGGATGGAGGCCATGTCGCAATTACAAAGCTCCTGTGCTGCCAGAACAGTAGAAACCCCCGACAAGTGACCCAATTCTGGAAACTACACCCCATAAGGAATCTAACAAGGGGTGCAGTGAGCATATGGACCCCACTAGTGATGGGCACATGTGTAGGACATGTGCCGTGAAAATAAAAAATACCATTTTTTTCATTTTCACGTCCCAAATGTGGCCGTCACCAGGGGGCCATATACCCGCTGCCCCACTTGTTAGATTCCTTATGGGGTGTAGTTTCCAGAATGGGGTCACTTGTGGGGGGTTTCTACTGTCCTGGCCGCACAGAGGCTTTGTAATTGCATCATGGTATCCTCTAATGGGAATGGCGGCCATACCTATTTAGCTGGGGAAAAGGGACAATTCTAATTTATTTGGGGGTATTAGGCCAATTATTAGTTTATAAGGTTGAAAATGACAGGTGTCCATCAAATTCAACCTGTGTTGATCCAGAGGAAGGCAAAAACCCCTCGTGAGGCAGACGATAGTAGCCTCATCACTGGGAAAAAAATTCCTTCCCGACTCCATAATGGCAATCAGAATAATCCCTGGATCAACGTGACCCCTGACATAGGAATAAGGGACAGAATTTAGATAATGTAGAACCCCAATGACGTGTGGTGCGCCTTGGAGCGATCCAGTATGCAGAGGCCGGGGGGATCAGGACAGGTGTCACACTGGAAAATGGTGTCCTTCCTGATCCCCCTGTTACTCCACACTCTGCACTTCTTCTGGGGTCTCCCGTTCTCCTGTGTGGGGGACGTCACCTGGAAAATGTTGTCCTGGTGCGATACGGGGTCCCACATATCCAGAAGCGCTGGGTCCGCTCCATGGCTGCTAAATATTAGGGCTCTATTACTACTTCTGATATGTTCGGATCGTGCCGCAAGCTACAGTAGCTCGGGCAGCGAGGGACCGGAAGAGGGGGTGCTGGTATAAAGGTTATCCCCGTACAGGTGGTGACCTTTATCCAGCAGTGGGATGATCAGTTCCCGGACGATCTTCCCACTTGTTCCGAGGATGGGGGGGGAGGGGGCATCTGGGGGCTGGATTCGAGTGTCCCTTCCTTCATACACTCTAAGGGTACGTGCACACTGCGGAATCGCGAAGGATAACCCTTTGTGCATTCCGCAGTTGGCACCCGCCGGCGGACTGATGCAGGCGCACGTCTCCGTCCGTGTCGTAGACTCCATTCTACGCTCTGCGTCCAACGTGTTGATGGAATGACGGATAATGGAATCCGCCCATGCATAGGATAGAGTCTATGACACGGGCGGAGACGCGCCCCTGCATCAGTCCGCCGGCGGGTGCCAGCTGCGGAATGCACAAAGGGTTATCCTTCGCCATTCCGCAGTGTGCACGTACCCTAAATCTGTAAGTGCACCCTGAGGTACGCTCACAGAGTTTGTAGAATTTCACGCCATACCGTCATCTCTTATTGGGACGGTACTGGCGGAAAAGACGTGTCTGGGGGGCAGCGTACGCTACGCTACCCCCTGACACGTCACTGGATGATGAGGAGGATGAGGATGAATGGAGGAAAGAAGGATCCCCCCAATTCATCCTCACTGGCTGTTTCGGTGTCGGAGGCAATAATAATGTATGCGTCCGATACCGAAAACACCCTGGGGGCCATCTTTATATGGGGATTGGTATATGGGGTATGTAGTGGTGTAGTGTAAAACTTTATTCAATGTAGTGTGGTGTAATGTAGTGTTTTTTTACGTGTTTTTTACAGTAAGTATACAAAAAAAACCTACGCCAAAAATGGTGTTGCTGATGAATGCCGCACTTATGTTCGGCACTTATCAGCAGACCGTGGCAGTAGGATATAAAAAAAAAACACCCTACGCCAAAAAGGAGGAGTTGCTGATTAGCAGCGCACTTTCGTGCGATGCTGATCAACACTCAGCGGCGATAGGGTGCGGAAAATAGAAAAAAAAAAAATTGGGAAAAAAAATTTTTTTTTTACTACATTCTGAACATCCCTGTAGTGGCTGATACGTGTATTACACTTATCAGCCGCTAGGGGGCAGCAGAGCGCAAGATCCGAAAATAGACGACGCTGGAGCCGGAAAAATACGAAAATAGACGACGCTGGAGCCGGAAAGAGACGATCGGGACTCACGGAAGAAGCCGAAGTCCCGACAAGAGGAAGTGGACGCCGGGAACCCGGAAGACGCCGATCAGGACCCCGGGACAGGTGAGTAATGTACAAATACCTGCTCCGGACCCCTCAGCTACCTAGCTGAGGGGTCCGGAGCAGGTATTTATTACTTGTGGGGACTTTGATCGCCGTGAACGGCCGGCCGGCTGGCCGGCCGTTCACGGCGATCGGGACGGTGGTACCGTGACCACCATTACTTTTTACAGTAATGGCGGTCGGTGCCGTCCTCGGACAGCACCGACCGCCATTTTTTTCCGGGTCATCGGGCCACCGATGGCCCGGAAAGGTTCCGATCGCCGCTATGGGCTTATCAGCCAATAGCGGCGATCGTCGGCATGGGGGGGGTTAACAACCCTCCATGCCGACAGGGAGAGATGGCCTGCTATGTATTATAGCAGGCTATCTCCCCCGATCGGGACCCGGCCGGCCGCGGCGCCCGTTTAAAGGGATGACGTACCGGCACGTCATGGGTCCTTAAGTGACAGTGATCCATGACGTGCCGGTACGTCATGGGTCCTTAAGAGGTTAAGGGCAAGGGCTGCACAGACATCACTAACGATTTGCTAAATGGTAATCGGGCAGAATGGTGTTTGCTTACTGGAGGCACCGGGCCGTAAAATACGACCCTAAGAGCAATAAAGCTTTTTTCACCTATGGGGCTGGTTGGGGGCTAATTTTTGACACCATGATCTTTCATTTTTATTGATATCATACTGGTGTAAATGGAGATTTTTGATAATTTTTAACAAAAAAAAAATTCTGATATAAAATAAAAAGAGAGGTGTTTTTTTCCTCTCTTTTTGTTTATCCCGATTGCTGTGCAGGAACAATATTGTAATATTTTAATGGGTCTGACAATTCTTCTTGCTACGATATGTTTAAAGAAATATGTTTATTTATATAGGGGTGATTTCAACTTTTATTTGGGGAGGATATATTGTAACGCCTGGAGTAGTGGATCCACTGGACCATCACCAGCGATAGCACTAACCTCACCAGGGAGCGGAGTCTAAGGGGCCTCTGGTTTTCACCAGAGCTAGCCGCAAGGCGGGATGGACTTGCTGCGGCAGGCGACCCCCAGGTCGCTACCCCTGGCTTGGTTGCTAGCGACGGCAGGCGAGGCGTGGCGTGGCAGGAGCAGTAGGCAGGAGATGGTGCTGGCAGAGGTCTGTAGACGTAACCGCAGGTGACAGGCTGAACAAAGGAGCAATGGAGTGACAGGGGAGCAGGAACCAGGAACAAGGACTAGGGACCAGGTAGCGGATAGGTATCAGGAACAAGGACTTGGGACCAGGTAGCGGATAGGAATCAGGAACAACAGGGGGCTGGGCCAAACGCTATGGGAAGTATGTAGAGGCTCCAACACCTGTAGTGGGGCAGGGCTGGAACTTATAGGGGAGTGATTGACATGTGGACCAATTAGGAGCGCACTGCCCCTTTAAATCTGCCTCCTAGGAGGCGAGGACGCGCGCTCCGGTCGGCACAGTGAGAGACAGGAGCGGAGGAGAGGTGAGGCGCCCCCCAGGGGCCAAACTAGCAGCAGCGCAGGGTCCCTGCACAAGGACCCCGGCAGCTGCATGGGGCAGGAGGAGGTCGCGGCGGCGGCCCGGAACACGGGCCGCCGCCGCGGCCGTGACAGTACCCCCCCCCCTTTGGCCTCCCCCTCTTTCTTGCCTGCAGATGGAGGCATCAGGCAAGTCTTGGTATTCCGCCGGTAGGCCGGATAAAGGCTTGGCGGGCTCGGTAGACAACATAGAGTACTTGGGCTGAGGTGACCTCAGACACTGGTTGGAACAGTCCTGACACCAACTAAGAATCTTCCCGATTCTCCAGTCCAGCTTAGGGGCATGTAATTGCAGCCAAGGGAGTCCCAGGAGGATGGTGGAAGAAGAATGGGGCAGGACGTAGAAGGAGATCTTTTCCAGATGTGAAGTGCCCACCTGGAGGACTAGAGGTGCAGTCTGGTAGTGCACATGGTCGGTAAGAATCTCGCCCGTGACCGAGGAGATAGTCAGGGGTCTGGCTAGTGGGGTCACGGGTAGCCGCCATCTCTGGACCAATGTAGCTGCAATAAAATTGCCTGCTGACCCAGAATCGAGAAAGGCAGTAGTCTGGTGAGTTTGTCCTGAGGGTGTCTGGATGGAGACTGGCACAGATAACTTCGGAGAGGTGGCATTCACACTTAGGGAGACCTCTCCCACCGGACCTAGGTGCTGGAGTTTCCCGGACGCTTGAGGACGTTGGGGACATCTCAGCCGAAAGGGATCCGAACCACCGCAGTAGAGGCAGAGATTCAGCTCCAGACGACGAATTCTTTCATCAGGCGTCAGGTGAGCCTGTTCCACCTGCATAGGAATCTCAGGAGTCGACTGGGACTCCGGAACGTCAGGATTCTGGAAGACCGGCGCCAGCTGGTGATGGCGACAGGACAGGCCTAGTCGTTGTTCATGCCGAACCTCCTCCTCCCTCTTCGAAAAACGAGTATCGACCCTGGTGGCCAGTAGGATGAGTTCGTTCAGGGAGGTAGGTAGGTCTCGGGCGGAAAGCACGTCTCTCACCCGACTGGACAGGCCCTTCTTGAAGGTGGCTATTAGAGCGGCCTCATTCCAGTCTAATTCTGCCGCCAGGGTGCGGAACTGGATGGCGTAGTCACCAACAGAGGAAGTTCCTTGGGATAGGTTGAGGAGAGCAGTCTCAGCCGAAGACGCACGGGCAGGTTCCTCAAAGACAGAGCGGAACTCGGCCAGGAAAATTCGGAGATTAGCAGCCACAGGATCATCACGGTCCCACAGTGGTGTGGCCCAGGCCAGAGCTCTACCTTCCAATAGGCTGATAAAAGCCACTTTAGAGCGCTCGGTGGCAAACTGACTGCTTAGGAGTTCGATATGCATGGTGCATTGGGTCAGGAATCCTCTGCACAACTTGGAGTCACCAGACTTTTTACTTGGGAGAGCCAGTCGAAGTGTAGAAAAAGCAGCAGGAGGTGGTGAGCGCTGGGCTGTAGTATGCTGCTGTAAGGCGGCAGTGAGTTGCTGGATCTGCTGCGACTGTTGCTGGATTTGTTGCGCCTGTTGGGCGACCACTCAGGCTATGTCACGGATATCAGGCACCTCGCCGGGATCCATGGTTGGAGCCTACTGTAACGCCTGGAGTAGTGGATCCACTGGACCGTCACCACCGATAGCACTAACCTCACCAGGGAGCGGAGTCTAAGGGGCCGCTGGTTTTCACCAGAGCCCGCCGCAAGGCGGGATGGACTTGCTGCGGCAGGCAACCCCCAGGTCGCTACCCCTGGCTTGGTTGCTAGCGACGGCAGACGAGGCGTGGCAGGAGCAGTAGGCAGGAGATGGTGCTGGCAGAGGTCTGTAGACGTAACCGCAGGTGACAGGCTGAACACAGGAGCAATGGAGTGACAGGGGAGCAGGAACCAGGAACAAGGACTAGGGACCAGGTAGCGGATAGGTATCAGGAACAAGGACTTGGGACCAGGTAGCGGATAGGAATCAGGAACAACAGGGGGCTGGGCCAAACGCTATGGGAAGCATGTAGAGGCTCCAACACCTGTAGTGGGGCAGGGCTGGAACTTATAGGGGAGTAATTGACATGTGGACCAATTAGGAGCGCACTGCCCCTTTAAATCTGAGACAGCTGGCGCGCGCGCGCCCTAGGAGGCGGGGACGTGCGTGCCGGCCGGCACAGTGAGAGACAGGAGCGGAGGAGAGGTGAGGCACCCCCAGGGGCCGAACTAGCAGCAGCGCCGGGTCCCTGCACAAGGACCCCGGCAGCTGCATGGGGCAGAAGGAGGTCGCGGCGGCGGGCCGGAACACGGGCCGCCGCCGCGGCCATCACATATATATATACACACACACACACACTTTTTACACTTTATGACTATGTTCTCACTACGGGATTCTGAGGCCGTCATTGCCTAGCATTGATCAGTTTTATCTCCCTATTCTCATAGAGTCAGCCTGAGGCATACTCTATGAGAATATTGCCAATCTGACAAGACGGAGATAAGTATTACTCCTTCCACTGTCAGGGAAATATCAGTCAGTGACAGACACTTCTGTACCAAACACCTCCCTATAAGTCCTAGCCCTGACCCTAGTGTTGGAGCCTCTGCATGCTTTCCTTAGCGTCTGGTCCCAGCTCTCTGTTGTTCCTGCTTGAGATTCCTGTCCATTGTTCTTGTCCGTGGTTCCTGTCCATTGTTCCTGTCTGTGGTTCCTGCCCGTTGCTCCTGCCCATGGTTCCTGCCCATTGCTCCTGCCCATGGTTCCTGCCCGTTGCTCCTGCCCATTGCTCCTGCCCATGGTTCCTGCCCATTGCTCCTGCCCATGGTTCCTGCCCGTGGTTCCTGCCACCTGAAGTTCTAACTGTGGGCCCTGCTGTGTTGCTGCCTGTGGTTTCTGCCATGTCCTGCTGTGTTCCTTCGTGACCATGTGTCTCCAGCTGCACCTTGCCCGTCGTCGTTAGCAAGCCTAGCCAGGGGTAGCACCTGCCGCAGCAAGCCCATCCCGCATTGAAGCAGTCCCTTACACATTAAAACCCCTTCACTTTAGAAAAGTTTATACCCATTCCTGCACGGCAATAGGAACATATATAGCCGCGTGGCTGACTTGAAGGGGTTAAAGAAGTGCAACATTACTACCTTTCACAAAACTGTAAAACTGTGGTTGCACAGATACAAATAACAGACTGTGGAGTCAGTCAGATCTCGCAAGTAACTAAAGAGCACGTGTAGCTATGGTTTTCTTAGAGGCGGCCTAAAAGCCGATAATTGTACATGCCACTGTTGTTGGGAAAGTTTTGGCTGTAAAAATGTCAGCATTGAAGATAAACTCAGCTGTCCTCCTTTCCCTCCCTCCTTGTACACTAATCATGGGATGAGCTCACTCTGGTGACATTTTATTCACCTTTACTTCCCATCAAATCATTAGGTTCTTTTTTTGGTTCCTGTTTCAGTAATAGCTGAGTGAAGACAGTATACACTACATTTCCACCCGGCCTTCCTCCTCGGAATAATAAATATTGTAATCAAGCAGCCTTGAAGGAAAAAAGGGGCTTTACAGAGCGATCTTAATGTCCTGCCATTATTCACACTCATGTCCCAGGAAATACGTGATTTGGGACTATGTTAATCTCTGATTTACTCATATGTTATTGCTGTTAGGGTAAGCTGAGGGCTCAGCGTGAAGCAGGTGCACGGGGTCTCATTAATTTTAACCACTGTAATCTGCTATCATTGTTCTGCAGCTGCTGATAAAAGTATGGCAAGACTGTATGACCTCATACTTGTTCTTATGGACACCCAAGACAAAGGGAAACAGATTATAAATACTCATAATAAAAGGTCAGGAAAAAGCCCCGATGAGGGATATTTCCCACTGTCACACAGAGCATTAAGAATAGGCTTTGAGTCGTTTAGTCTTTAATAACTCTCATAGCTGTGGGGTACAAAGTTCTACATGTTATTGCCTGTAACTTTTCTGTAAATATATATATAAAAAAAAAATTGTACTCTAAAATTTACAATAATTTTAAGTTTGTAAAACTCACGGTATTTGACTCCTGGTGACTGGAGAAGATTAGTGATGAGCGAATAGTAAGATATTCGAATATTCGATCCCATTAAAGTCTATGGGAACAAGTATTTGATTAGTGAAAAACATCTATTTGACCATTTGGAGGGTAAAACCGGAAGCTGTGGGATTTGAACGCTTATCGAATATTTATCGAATATTTGCGGGATATTCGTACGAATATCGAATATTCGAATATCTCACTATTCGATCGAATATCTATTCTATTTATACTAGAGAAGATGAATGCAGTGCTAGGGATGTCTGGAAAACATGGATAAAGTCTATGCCGGTGCCAAGTGTTCAGGGACCCACAATCCAAGGAAAAATAACCCAAGGTGTACGGTGCTGTGTGTGTGAGTGCTGGTGCATATGAAGTATGACAGAACAGTGTTGTAAAAATAGAACAGCTTTACGGTAAAGTCTTTCAGAAATAGATAAATCTTTGCTACAGACTTTAGTATTGGAACATGCTTTTACTTAAAGAGCTGCTTACAGAAGTAAAGTAGAAGAGAGGCAGCTGTGGCAGTGCTTGCAGAGTTGAGGAGAGGAGAAGAGTTTGTTGAAGGGGCCCCAACCCAGTGTAGCAATGTACTCTGCTGGAACTTTGAAGAAATACTTTTGAGTGAGAAGTTTACTTGTGTTTAGACTATGTCTGACCACTTAGTGCCCCAGAGTGTTGAGTTACCCGTCCTAATAGGGTGGTACAAGCTACGTTAAGCTTCCGGGCCCTCTCAGTTACCTGCGTTGCGAGACCTCTTTTTATTAGCTTAGTTTTTTCCAGGTTAGTTCCTCTTGTGTTTCAGGATACTGCCCTGCACTTTTTAGACTGGGCTTTAAACGTCTCCCTTTAAAGTGCTTAGCACTGCATAGTAGCTTTAGTATAAGTATAAGTTGCAGTAAAAGAACTGGTTGTCTCTAGCTGCATCTGTACACTTTGGTGTATCAGACTAGACTGAACTTTGTCCTTGACAAGGGTCCTGGCATAAGCCAGGCCCTGGCTTGGCTACAGCAGGGATGTTTGCTCTGTGTGTCTTCCTCCCACGAGAATCTGACTAGAAATAACACGACACTTCCTCCTCCTACAGGGGCCCACAGAGATCTTCCCTGTTAGTGGTGGGGATGAGTGTGTGCATAAGAAAGAAAAAAAGAAATTGTTTAGAAATAAAGAGCACATGGTATACATAAAACATTAACCCATGACTGCCTTTAGCTGTGCAATACATAGAAATACATAGACATATAAGAAATACTGACATCTAGTGGTGAAACTTCAAAGTGCCCTTTATTACCACTTAACCTGAAAGTAGGGAATTTTTGAGAGGTGCAAAGAAGAGACAAAAACATTGTGGTGGGACACCACACAATCCTGTTCCACCTGCGTCTATTTGAAGTTGCTCTGCCGGTCCTTTCTGTCTGACCTTTGTTAGATTCCTGTATTCCTGAGTGAAAGTGTATTCCTGTGTCTGCTATTCCACTGCTATCCCATGCTTCCTGACCCGCGACGACCGTTGTTTTGAAATAACAGCCATTATTTGCCATTAAATGGCGGCCATCCACTAAATTTCAACAGTGTGTGAACATAGCCTTTCTGTATTTTCAATCCACTCCTGTTTTTTGTTGCAAAATACTGACCATAATACTGAGCAAAAATACTGTGTGGGAACAAAGCCTAATATTGTAATAATTTTTAGTGTTCCCAGAAAGAGTGAAAACAGGGGACACAATTTAATAACAAAAGAAGAAAACGCAGGGCACTCACCATCTGTTGCAATTCAGACCATCTGATTTATTTCAAGGTGCAGGAGTAGCGGGGGAGACAGGAATGGGTGACCGCAGTTTCGCGGCGTGTGCTGCTTTGACGAACCCTTACGTGATTCTGACGTCACTTCCTTTTATGTGCTCAAACAAAACTTTATACAAAGGTGAAGTGAAGTGAACAATAACATATCATGTTACATTATATTTATGTCGCTACGGGTGTTTAGTCCTAGGCTGCCTAGTGCTTCATATTTTATAATCAATTCAATTTCTTTTTTCAAGAGCAATAACCTCCTATCGCCTCCACCCCTAGGGACTGGTACTGTGCATAGACCAACGAACTGCAACTGTGACGGATCCCCGTTATGTTCTTGTTGCATATGCTTGATCATGCGTGGGCTGCCCTTACCCGTACGCAATGATCTAACGTGCTCAGAAAACCTCTTCCACATCGGGCGAATGGTCTTCCCTATGTAGTATCTACCACAACTGCAGAACAGGGCATAGACCACAAATTGGCTCTTACACGTAACGAAACCAGTTACTATGTGTGTATGACCTCCTAATTTTATATGTTTACCATTCTGTAATGATTTGCAATAATTGCAGTGTCCACATTTGAAGTTACCATGGGCTGAACTAGAAGTAAGCCAAGATCCTTCTCTATATGTTTTCTCCTTTTCTAATCTACCATGGACTAATAAGTCCCTGATTTTTTGTGTCCTCCTGAATGTCACTATGGGGCGATCTGTGATATGTTCCCTAAGGATTTCATCTTGTTCCACTATATGCCAGTTTTTATGGATGGAGTTCTTAATTACTCGTTCTAACGGGGAATAATCAAAAGTAAACACAATCCTTTTTTTATTTCTTGCTGTGTGTTTTTTATTTGTCATACTCTCACTATGTCGTGCTGTGGTTTGTGATAGGGATATGTCCATGTTCAGTGCTCTGTTCAGACTCTCTTGTATCAACTGTTGGGGATATCCTCTCTTGCTCAGTCGTACACTTAGTTCTTCTGCCTGTATATGAAATAAGGTGTTGTCATTGTTTATCCGTCTCAATCTTACAAATTGGCTATAAGGTAAGGCTTTTTTGGTGTGATATGGATGGTAGCTATTATAACTTAATAAGGAATTGACTGCTGTCTTTTTACAATGGCAGGAAGTGATAAGATGTCCATTCCTTATATTTAGATGTACATCCAAAAAGTCCAATTCATGGCCCCCATATACAGATGTGTATTGCATGTTCAAATCATTGTCATTCATATAGGATACAAATTCTGCAAATCTTTCTCTACCCCCTGACCACACCATGACAATGTCATCTATATGCCTCAAGTATAGATGTATGTAGCAGGCGAATCCATTGTTTATGGAGAACACTTTTTCACTTTCCATGTATACAAGAAAGATGTTAGCCAGAGTAGGTGCTACTGGAGTCCCCATACCAACTCCTGACTTGTAAATACCACTGGCCATTAAATTCAAATGCATTGCATGACATAACTAACTGTACCAGGTCACATATGTATTGTACAAAGTTGGTCTCATATCCACCTACTGTCTGCAGACACCATCTAACTGCCTGTACACATCGGTCCTGCGGGATCCGGGTGTACAGGCTTTCTACGTCTATGCTCACTAACTCGTGGTCCTCCAGCCAACAAAATGGTTTTAATGTTTCCAAGAGATCACCCTGACGTATGAGGGGATGTTTTTCAAGATCGGTCTCAATAACCAGTCAAGGTATTTTGAAATAGGTTCCATAACTGATCCTCCGCCCGCAACTACGGGTCGTCCAGGTGGACGTTCCAAGTTTTTATGCACTTTGGGCACCCAGTACCAGTATGGCTTCTTGTGCATCGGAACATATAGTTTTTCCGCAAAGCTATTGGAGAGGTACTGTTGTTCCACCCCTCTCTGTAAGATGTCTCTTACCTTATTTTTATACGTAAGTGTGGGGTCTGCTGATATTTTAGTGTAGGTGGCATTATCCGACAACTGTCTCTGTGCCTCTTCTAGATAGTATTGTTTGGATAGTACTACAATGTTCCCACCCTTGTCGGCCGGACGTATCACAATCTCACGTTGGGACTTAAGCCATGCTAGGGCCCTGCGCTCACCTTCCGATACATTTGAACGGGAGGCAGGATAAATTAAAGCCTTTACATCTTGCATGACACAATTTAATATTTTCTTAAATGGAAATACCTTTGGTAGCCAAACCGTTTCTGCTAATTTAGGACTGGAAAGAAGGCACAGGGTGCCAACCACAAGATCACCAAGGACAAAGTTATTTAAAAATCTATGCTTAGGGGATCTTGACACCATATTTAGACTAACTGTTGGATTTAGTTATACTATAATACTTCACAACAGTTAACCTTTTGAGGACCAGGCCCAAAATGACCCAGTGGACCGCGCAAATTTTGATCTTTGTGCTTTCGTTTTTCCCTCCTCCCCTTCTAAGAGCTCTAGCACTCTCAGTTTTCTATCTACAGGCCATGTAAGTGTTTGTTTTTTACAGGAATAGTTGTACTTTGTACTGGCGTCATTCATTTTACCATAACATGTATGACGGTATCCCAAATATATTATTTATGAAGATATAAATAGGTGAAATCGTAAAAAAGAATGCAATATGGTAACGTTTGGGGGGTTCCTGTGTCTACGTAATGCACTATATGGTAACAGCGACATGACACTATTATTCTATAGGTCAGTCCGAACACAACCATATGCAGGTTACACAGATTCTCTAATGTTATATATGTATTTTTTTATGAAATCCTTTTTTTTTGGCAATTAAATATTAATAAAATGGGCCTATTGTGACGCTTATAACGGTTTTATTTTTTCACCTATGGGGCTGTATCGGGTGTCATTTTTTCCGACATGATCTCTAGTTTTTATTAATACCATATTTGTGAAGATCGGACGTTTTGATCACTTTTTATTGATTTTTTTTCATATATAATGTAACATAAAATCGGTAATCTGCGCACTTTTTCCCCTCTTTTCGTGTACGCCATTTACCAATCACAATGACGCTTGTTATATTTTAATAGATCGGACAATTAGGCACGCTACGGTATATTATATGTTTATCTATTTATTCATTTTTATATGTTTTATTTATATAATGGGAAAGGGGGGTGATTTAGACTTTTATTGGGGGGAGGGGTTTTGGGGTAGTGTGTTAGTGTTTTGAACTTTTTTTTTTTTACACTTTTGAAGTCCCTTTGGGGGACTTTTACATACAGTACTTTGATTTCTACACTGATGAATGCTATGCCATAGGCATAGCATTGATCAGTGTTAACGGCGATCTGCTCGTTGAGCCTGCCTGTGCAGGCTCAGTGTAGCAGATCGCCGATCGGACCGCACGGAGGCAGGTGAGAGACCTCCGGCAGTCCGTTTCAACGATCGGGTAAGTGACAGGGGACTCCCCCTGTCACTTACACTTAAACGCCGCGGTCGCGACGCGATCGCGGCGTTTAAGGGGTTAATGACACGCGGCAGCGCGATCGCTGCAGCGTATCATTACCGGTGAGGTCCCGGCTGCTCACTGCAGCCGGCCCCCACCTGCTATGAAGCGCGCTCCGCTCCGGAGCGCGCTTCATAGCGGGAAAAACACCCAGGACGTAAGGTTACGTCATGGGTCGTCTGGGGGTTAAAGGGTACTCCACTTAAAGATTTAAGCCTGTTCAATCCCCACCCATAATCTAAGCTTGTTTGTAATAGATTTCTATTACATGAATTGGGCCATTTGTCTGATGCACATCCTGACTCACACCCTGAAGCTGCAGAAAATCCTCACTTCCTGGTTTACTCTGTCTTTAATCCTCTGTTCTCCCCCTCCTTTCTGAGACCAATGTCATATGATCTCTCTCTCTTCTGTTGCTAGGCAAGCTGTAACACCTCATCTCACCTCAAAATCACCTGGCTAAGTGTCGGGAAAACAGTAAAACAGTGACAGACTCCTAAGCAGTATAGGGGAAGGGAGACACAGTTGTTTCATCTCTCTCTCTCTCTCTCTCTCTCTCTCTCTCTTTCTTTCTAATATATGTAAATGAATGGATAAATAGATAGATAGAGAGATAGATAGATAGATAGATAGATAGATAGATAATTTTGTTTACAGCGTAAAGCAGAGGCAGACTGAGACACAGATGGGCAGATACTTAAAGATGAGGTGGATAACTTGCAGTTTGCTTTGAGGTGCAATACATGCTGGGAGATGTAGTTTCCTGGCCGGGTGCCATAATGTCAAACTTGGATCATTTGTAACAGTTTTAATCCCAGGCTGGGAGCAGTGTAGACAAGCAGGACATGTGTTAAATGATTAATGTGGATCAGTAAGTGCACCCTTTATGATTTTTGTGCATTTTATTTTTATGGGATCACTGGAGTTCCCCTTTAACATGCCCAGTATGCAGATTGTTTATTCCAGGGAGCATAGTATATAAATTATTTATGTCCGGGGGCACTGTGTATAGATGATTTATTTCAGGGACCACTAAATATAGAATAAAATATATGTACAAATTATTTCTTGGATCACAATGTTTAAATGGCATTTCAGGTACACAGTTGTCCAGTTGCTAAAAACGCTCCTGCAGCTGATAAAATTGACAGCTGTTAACATGACAGCAATCAGCTGAGGACCGGTTCAATGCCTGATCCTTGGTTGACTGTGTCATTTGAGCCTGCTTCAAAATTTATCACTGTGAACCACACATCTTCCTGTGTAAACAGGGTTATGTGTAGCCAATAACAATAAAGGCAAACTGGCAGTATGTATATGTTCATGTTGTCAGTTTACAGATCACAAGCAGTCTCTACTTACCATCAGTATGGCTTGTTATCCAGCATCCCTCTTTCCCATCCAGCTTTGGCCGCCATCTCTTCCAGAATGATTAACAGGTGGAGAAAGCAGGGCCTCATAATACAGCCAGCGGCTGGAGGACCATTTAGCAGGATGCCAGATCATAAGCTGCATGGAAGGTAAGTATGCACTGCTTGTGATCAGGAAATCGACAGCATGGATACATATACTGTATATCTGTGTTGTCAGTTTCCATAGCCGCACAAACAATAAAAGGATTGTTCGTGCAGCCCGGACTGTAAAGGCACTGCAAAAGAGTTCCAATCTCACTGACCGGCGCTTCTTTGTGGCCACCCATAGCCGACAAATCTTGGAGTGTAAAATGACCTTTACGGTAGACACTTCAGATACATCAAATTTATCAAAGAGCTTCCACTGGGACCCTATCTACAGAATAAAATATTTCAGGTGTCACTATGTAGGTTATTTCAAGGGGCACAGTACATTGATTATTTATAAAATAATTTATTTCAGAAGTTCAGTGTGCGGCAGTATAGTTCCCATGGGGTGTGTCGTACTATATAGAGATTGTTTTAGTATCGATCTGCTGTGTGGCCACAAAGATGTCTAGGTGTCAAATGCCAAGAGGCTGCCCCCAAAAATGCATAAAACAAGGTGGGGTCAGGTGTTTATTCAACAACCATAAGGCGGCTTAAACAGTAAAAAAAAAAAAACTACATTGGTACATTGTGTTTTTTTTTTCTTTCATTACATGGCCAATACTATTATTTTGACAACTGATAGACATTGGTAATTAAACTTTTATGTTACTGTAGTGATTATTACTATTTCTGTTACACCTTTGAGAAATACTTCATCTGATCTTTAGCGAACTCTGAAAAGGCAGCAACCTAGCTGAGATTTATCAAAGAGCTAAATTTATGAAGCCACTTGATGCTTTTGGTATGCGTCTGATAGAAATATGTGTCTCTTGCATTGCGGCTGCCCTGAATATGTTCTAATCATAAATTTTACGGCTTTCAATTCTCCTATGATTGAGAGTTCATCTGCAGAGGTTGTGCAGAGAAATGGACAACAGAGGTAATGGCAAACCCAGGCTCTAATGAAAGGTTAACCATTAAATTGCCAGAGAGTAAATAATCATTACATTTACCAGAGTTGTTTTTTTTTTAAGCAACCTTGCTTCTATATTATTATGAATTCTACAAGGGATATTTTGCATGTTTTGCAGAGATTTGACATACTATTTGACATGCAAAACTATTAATTCAAGCTCTATCCAGATATTGGTAAGACCTGGCACAAATATTTCACAATATAACATATTCATCTTCTGACTGCTTTAGAACTAAAGGACCCCATACACCATCTACTTTTGTTTGCCATGCCCGCTGCTTGCGGAAGGTTTGACCATTGGTATAAGGTATATGGGGCTTTCCCAACTGACCACCAGCAGATGATGTTGGTGGAGATAGGGTTGGGCGTGATGGAAAATCACCAACTGACCCCTTTTTTCTTGGAGAGATAACTCCAGTTACAGCTCTATGGGGAGGTCAGCGTCCAGATGGAAGACATAACTGGTGGTCAATCGTTCAGCCATCAGTTATTGAAGGTGAATGGTCACCTTAACCCACAGGCAATAGTGTTTACAAGGTTCTTTCATAACACTGGAGCTCCAGGTTTGAATCCAGACAGGAAGAGCTTGTCTGCAGCATTCATAAGTCCTTGGATTACCTCCACTATTAGGTATCCTACTCCATTCCAAACACTGTTTTGTGCGATTCAATTTGGAAAAGGATGTTTCCAAAAAAGATAAATTCTGTATGTAACATTTGTAATAGGGACAGTAGGTCCCACAACAAAATGTTCTACTCTTTAAAAAGAGACTGGTCAAAGACTTCAGTGTCATATAGTCATAATAATTACTTTTTATAGTGCAAACTGATTCCACAATCTAACTTCACAGATATGTTTGTTTAAGGAAACCGAAATCCATGAAAACCGAGGAAGAGCATACAAACTTCTTGCAGATGTTGCCCTTTGAACCCAGGACACCAGAACTGCAAAGCTACCCTGCCAGATTGTCACACGGGGGACTGGCCGTCTTACCTCCAGTGCTTCATGCCCGGCCGGTGCTAGGTAATAGACCGGCAATGTGCGCAGGAACCGGGCGGCATATTGAACAAACTAACATCCCAAAATTAGCGCCAAAGATGAAAGTAAGAAAATTAACGTCATCCTCAGTGCCCCTACTGTTACTATTATAAATGTTATATACATATATATATATATATATATATATAGCATGTATCTTTTTTGCATCCGTCTTTGTCCAAAATGGAGCACACAAAAATATCAGCAGGTAAAATGCTTCTAACCTGCTGATACAGTAGTTTCCCTTAAATTCCCTGAAATCCTTATTTCTATAGGCAAATCTATAGGAATCCTTATAAAAATAATTCATTAGGAAGGAGCTCATAATGCATTTTTATAGTGATTTATAAGGGCTCCAACTGGAAGCTTTACTCTACTCATAAATACCTGGAACTAGAACTTTCCCACATTCCTGTAGTGTTAAAATGATTTAAAAGAATCAAATAGTAAATGGCTTCTTCTCCACAAGTAAATATAAAATAGGCGGTGATATCAATATAACATGGGAGAAGAGCTGGGAACACTATTTGGTGTCACTGTAACATTGAAGTATTAAAGCTGTTACATTTATGGCAGATTTTTTTTTTCTTACAAAACCTTGAGACTCAATAAAGCACCAGCTAAACTTTAATACCATTCTCAAAGTATTGTCTCCTAACATTTCTTTAACCTTAATACAAGGTTACCCTAATTTTCTGTATATAAAATGTATTGAAAAGTTTTCCCTTTTCACCCCTGTAAAAGGAAACATTTTATCGAAGGAAAAAAAAGGGGATTTTACCAGATTTTTATAAAATATAACTATTATTCATACAGTGGTTAAAATATTTATTATAATAATGATAAGTTGTTGTAGCTACATCTTGGTCCCTCTCCTGTCCGTGCTACTCACCGTCTTGGTCCCTGCCCTCTTCTCCACACTCCTCGCTGGTACCTGTCTCTGTTGCTGGCATCCAGCTGTAGCTGTGATTCCTCCTGTGCTGTGGATTCCTCCATCTACTAGGGTGCTTGTTGCTGTTCATGTCGGATTTAAAGGGACAGTATACCTCTACCTATTTTGGCTTCTCAATATGCTGTTCCTCCTTGCCTGAGTGTTGCTGGATCCTTGTGTTTCCAGAGAAGGTGTGTATCTGTGATTGCTGTGTGTCCTGACTGATGCCTGTTCCTTGGATTACTCCTGTTTGACCCTCTCTGTACCGTTTGCTGACTTGGACTGTATGGATTGTCTTGATGACGATCAGTATTTATGATTTTGCTTAATTGGTTTGTTCTCCAGTGCCTCTCACTGTCTGGTTCTTGGGGCCAGCCGCTACCCATATTAGAGTGACCTGGTGTCTTCCAGCCCCAGGAGTTCAGCTTTTGCATCTGTAAAAAAAGTATACATTATTTCAATGATGTTATATTACAAGCAATGTATTAGCATAAAAAAAAATACTGACTACCCTTTTTAAAAAAAGATGCTGGACTCCTGAGCCTTTCTGGCTATATATGCAAATTTTTCTACATTAACCCTTTCACATCCCATGACGTACCTTGTACGTCAAGGCAGTGCAAGGGGGGTACAGAGAGTGGTTGTGCAAGGACCCCAATCTAAATGGCGCCACTCCCAGATGCTATAGTAGCCTCTATTAGCCAACATGGTCCCATCGCCAAGCTGGCTAATTAGGCGTTTAAATGCAGCTGTCAACCTTACAGGTGCATTTTATTGCTTGAAAAGACACTTCCCTGGTGTCTAGTGGATAAGATCCGCCGGGCCTCAGTATCGTACTGGCATTGATCCCGGTCTGGCAATCCAGAGCTGTGGGCTCCAGCAGCCCAAAGCTGAACAGCACTTATATCATTGATCAGTGCTGAATATATATACAGCATTGATCTCCATGAGAGATCAATGCTGTGTATATAGAAGTACCCCAGGAGTACTAGTTAGTGTAAAAAAATAAATACATTAATTAATTAATAAAGGATCCCCTCCCCTAATAAAAGTTCAACCCCCCCCCTTTCCCATTTTATAAATAAAATTAAATAAATAAATATATTTGGTATTTCCACATGCGTAATCGCCTGAACCATTAAATTATCACATTCCTTATTGTGCACAGTAAATGGCGTGAACGCAAAAAAAAGAAATCCAAAGTGCAAAATTGTGCATTTGGTGAAAAAATGCAAGTGCTATGGCCTTATAAACACAAAGAGGAATAAGCAAAAGTGCAAAAACGAAAATTGGCTTTGTCCTCAAGGGGTTAAATAATATTCCATGGTGAGTGCTGCTCCTTTATCTTTTTCTTTTCTCCAAAATGTTAAATGATACTGTGATGTGCTGCCTGCATCACAGCACTTGAGTTCCTGGTTGTCACCATCCCTTAGGCCTATGAAAGCCTGCAGCTTGCGAGAGGAAATGATGGTGCAAGGTGAAAATATAACCTGAGGGCACAGATACAAAAAGGGGCATTAGGTATCTGGGTTATGTGGCCTGTATGTAGGTGGTCGCAGTTGGTGTTCATCTGCTGAATTCTCCAGTGGGCCTGTATGACGCTGGCTGTCTAGACACAACATAGTGCTAGCAGAGTGATGAAGTAAACGTGGCTTAAAGTGACTGTGTACCCACAATCTGCCCACCCCAAACCACTTGTACCGTCAGATAGCTGCTTTTACTTCAAGATCTGTCCTGGGGTCCGTTCGGCAGGTGATGCAGTTATTGTCTTAAAAAACAACTTTTAAACTTGCAGCCCTGTGCCAAACTGGCGTGGCCTAGAGTATCTGTGCATTAGACTGGCACAACCTCCCCACACTCTTCATCATTAGAAATGCTCCAGGCAGGTATTCTCCTATTCATCACCTGTGTCAGCTTGGCACATGCGCTGGATCGTTAAGGCACCTGTGCAGTGTTCACTGCAGAAGAATAGGAGAAATCCTGCCAGTGGCATTCCTAATGATGAAGAGGGCAGGGAGGAGGGACGGAGGGGTGGTGAAAAGTTAGGGCACAGACACTCTAGGCCCCGACAGTTTGGTACAGTGCCCCAAGTTTAAAAGTTGTTTTTTAGGACAATAACTGCATTACCTGCCGAATAGACACCAGGACAGATGGTGGATCAAAAGCAGCAATGCAAAGGGGTTTGTGGTGGACAGATTGGGGGTGCAGAGTCGCTTTAAAATAGGCAAATAAAGCCAGGAGAGTTGTCATGTCTGGGACTACCATGGGCAACACTAAGGTAACCCCACTAATTTGTTAAATTGGCCTGAGAGGAAGAGGACCTCACTTCTTCAGTTTTGTTTCTTGAGCTGAAATACTCCTTTAAGCCCTGTATTCACACCAATTACTGACTTAGTCTTTCCATTCAGTTCATTGTTTGCACTGTTTGCAGGCTTTTAGCTTTGGCGCACTGTGTTTTGTATGCAATAATCAAAGTGTAAATGAGTTTTTTCCTATTTACTTAATAGATTCACTGCTGCTGCAACCGTCGGTGACTCCTGTGACACCCCTGTCTCTGTATTTTCTTCCCAGTGCCTGTCTACACATGGCCACTTCTGTATAATAAGGCAGATCACAAAGAATTACAAAGCTGTGTCCTCGCTTTGTATGCAGGTCAGGTAGATGTGGAATGGAAGGAGTCTCTGATGTAGTTACCTGGATCAGGGAGTAAAATGTGAATCATTTGCAAATTGTGTCTGAATGCAATCAGGCCCTAGCAGACTATTTAATGGCTGACACACACACACACACACACACACACACACACACACACACACACACACCAACTCATGGTTGTAGACATACAAAGACAGGAAGCTATATAATAGACACATATGTAAAAAAAAGAGGGAATCTAAATAGGCATTTAAAGGAGTAGTTGACCAAAAAGTTTCTTTCAAATCAACTAGTGCCAGAGATGTGTAATTTTCTTCTATTGAAAAATCTCCACTCTTCCAGTACATATCAGCTGCTGTATGTTCTGCAGGAAGTAGTGTATTCTTCCCAGTCTGGAGAGCAGGGGAGGTTTTCTATGGGAATTTGCTACTGCTCTGGACAGTTCCTGACATGGACAGAGGTGGTAGCAGAGAGCACTGTGTAAGACTGGAAAGAATACACCACTTCCTGCAGGACATATAGCAGTTGATAGGTACAGGAAGACTTGAGTTACAAGTCTTTGGCACTTCCTAGCACCAGTTTATTAGCAGGAAAACTTTTGGAGGTGAACTATCCCTTTAACCCCTTAAGGTCAAAGTCAAGGCCATAGCACTTCCATTTTTTCACCTAGAGACCTATATGAGCCCTTATTCTTTCCGACACCAATTATACTTTGCAATGACAGGCTTTAATTTCCCATAAAATATGCTGCGAAATCGGGAAAAAATCATTTGCGCTGTCAAATTGAAAAAAAAAAAGGAATTTGTTTTAATTTCAGAGAGTTTCATGTTTACGCCGTTCGCCCTATGGTAAAACTGACATGTTATCTATGTTCCACACATCAGTACGATTACAACGATATGTAACTTGTGTGACTTTTCTTTTATTTATCGGCTTTTACAAAATTTAAACCCCTTTAAAAAAAATTTAATGTGTTTAAAATTGCTCTATTCCCATCCTTATAACGATTTTATCCTTTGGTCTATGGGGCTGTGTGAGGTGTCTTTTTTTTGTGTCATGATCTGTACTTTGTATCGGTACCTTGTTTGCGTATATGCGACTTTTTGATCACTTTTTATTACATTTTTTCTTGATTTGATGCAACCAAAAATGCACAATTTTGTACTTTGGAATTTTTTTGCGCTTACGCAGTTTACTGTGCGAGATCAGGAATGTGATAATGTAATAGTTTGGGTGATTACTCACACGGCGATGGCAAACATGTTTGTTTATTTATTTGGTTATATGTATAAAATGGGAAAAGGGGGGCAATTTGGACTTTTATTAGGGTAGAGCATTTTTTATTAATAAAAAAAAAAAAACATTTTTACTTTTCTTTTTACACACTTACTAGAAGTCCCCCTGGGGTCTTGTATATACACAGCAATGATCAATGAGATCAGTGATACATTGCTCTGGCCTGCTGCAAACCAGAGCAATGTCTTGCCGAGCTGGGATCAGCTAAAGTGCGACACTGAGGCCCGGCCAGAAGAACAGATCTCGGGGGGGGGGGGGGGGGGGGAGATCTGTACCACTAGACACCAGGGACATGAGGTACAAGCATAATTAGCCGGCATGGCGATGGGACCCTCACTAGCTAATAGAGGCACCCCCCAGCTGCAGATAGCAGCCGGGAGCAGAACCGTTCAGAGCGGGGTCTCTCTATGAACTCCCCTCACGCCCCCATGCCATGCAAGGTACGTCATGGGACGCAAAGGGTTAAGCATCTCCAGCATGGAGCACTTCATTATGATGAGAATGGGAGAGGATTATTTGATTGTGAGTAGGCGGTACAGAGTTCAAAGGCAGCTGGCTGACAAGATGACCGCCAAGCAATTCACTCATTCCTAATTGCTCCCTAAAATTTAGAAAACTCTCGTTACCTGCAGGCAGACCTATAAAAGGCAGACAGTCATATTTTTATATTTCCAGATGTATTAAGACAAGAATGTAAGTTCCATATCCTGTATTTTCTACTAAATATTAAGGGTATTGAGGTAACAAGAAATGCAACATATATTTAATTTTATTGTTTTCTATGTTTAAGTCTACATTATACAATGGCCACTGCGCATGTAAGCAGCTGCATCCACATTCAGTAGCAGAGAATCCTGGGGGTGCTTGCATTGTATGGTCAGCTCTCCTGTCACACAGCATCAAAACCTCTTTAACCACACAGGGACAATATATTGACTCAACTGTTGCATAACAAAGAGCATTGACTCCTGGTAAGCTGCAGAGTGGAGAATTTAATTCACAAAAATGAATTGATATACAGCCTGCATGATGAACCGGTCAGCAGACACCCGCTGCTAATGACTGATATCAGCGATCCCAATGATGTCAGTCATTCAACCATATTAATGTTGTGATCAATAGTTAGATCAATTGTGATCAAGAGATATCTGAGAATTGTTGGAGAGGTTGTGGGGGAACTGGTTCTTTTGTCAATGTATTCTGGAGCTGCCCCAAGATAAAAAGGTTTTGGGAGAATGTTTGGGGGATCATTTCAAAAGTGATGAGCTATAACTTCCCTTTCACTTCAGCATTTTGTCTACTCCATTTGTCTGAAATGCCATTAAAAACCTATAAAAGATTGGTTGTTAGACATCTGATTAATGCTGCGAAAGCATGCATTCCCTTGTTCTGGAAAAGAGAAGATACCCCGTCAGTAAAGACATGGTTGAGCAAGGTTGAAAATATATATAGACTGGAAGATCTTTCAGCACAACTATATGACCGGGGGGTGCAGTTTCAGAATACATAGGCACCTTGGGTTCACTTCCGGGAAACGACTGAGTTTGCAAGATGGGAGTTGGAATAGTCTGCCATATGGGAGAGAGGGGACAAGAAAAAGTGTGTCTGCGGGGGTTGTTGTGTTGTTGTGGTTTCTTTTTTTGGGGGGGGGGGGAGGGGGAGGAGGGAGGTAAAGAAACCCATACTACATCTTTATCAGAATGATATGGAAGATACAGGAATAGAAAGTAAAAGTAAACATGAGAGAGAGAGGCTCACTGTGGTCATGATTATTGTTCTTTTTTTTTTTCATGCTTAAGTTAGTTAAGGGATGAAAGTTTGTCCCAGACACGAAATTTCTTTAGAATTAGTAGTTTTTTTTTTTTAATGAGTAGTTATGTATCTAGCGGTATGTATATGTAGGTATATGATTATGTATATATATATCAGTCTACCCATATGTTCATGTGAACATATAATATGCATTTGGGTGTGCATTTACCTTATGGGATAAAAAGTGACTGACACATAACTGGGTTCCTCCCTTTGTTTATGTATTTCTGTGTTTATTGTGAATTGTTTTTTTGTTATTTTATGTGGAAATTATAATAAAAGATGAGAATGAAAAAAAAAATAGTTATTGTGGCTTTTAGACGTCCAACTGGCACACCTACAATGTGATTTTGAGATGTTGATTGGTTACTTCTGAACTTTACTTACTGTCATTATTTACCCTTCCTACCTGCCTAAGTAACTCTGGTAATAGAGTCTGGCTCAGCATTTCATGGAGAAGTATTAGCAATCTCATGATTGCTTATAAAATACTCTATGTTTGTGGTATACACCTGATTTAGTCAGGAATAGTCAGGAAACCCTTTCAGGCCATGTTCACACACTGTCTTTTTTAGTAAAATAACGGCCTTTTTTTTTAGTCTTTAATGATTTCCATTGAAATCTATAGACACAACAGCCGTAACTTCACACAATACATAGAATACCGGCCGTTATTTGCATCGGCCATCAAATTAATGGTAAGGACATTTATTGGACGACATTATTTAGCGTACAATGATGTTATTTTAAGTTCACATAGGTTTTCTTTCTTTTGCTTTTTATTTTGTTTTTATCTGTCCTTTGACCGTCTTTTCAACAAAATTCAAAGGATCTTCAAAAATAGCCATTGTTCATACTTAACGTGCTATTGTTCATACTTAACGTGCTATTGTTCATACTTAACGTGCTATTGTTCATATTTAATGGTTGTAAAGTATTAACTAGCGGCCATTGAAAATTATCGTGTGAACATAGCCTCAATGTACAGAATATATCTATGTTCACACAACGGGATTTTACGCCAATGACCGTAAAAAAGATGCCTGTTATTAGCCATTGACAGTCGTCTATAATGATCATGATCACTGTTGGCACATCAGCAAATAACGGACGTCTTTTTGACAGCCCTCGGCAGCCACAAAACCCCCTCATGTGAACTTAGCCAGAAAGCAGTAAATAAGATACATTCAGTAAAATTACAAGGAATCAGGATTTGTATTGGCTTTATAATTTGACTTATTGTTATGGAGAACATCAGAAGTGGCACAACTTCTTCTTAAGTCTTCCCGCTATAATCATCTTGATTACACTTCTATTCTGAAGTACTTGCTGAACATAATTGATTGGCTGTAAAAAGTACTTTTCACTTAGGATGAAACAAATAATCTGAGATCTCTGATTTGTGAAGATACGTCAACATATCCCACTTATAAACAACAGCTACCAAAAAGATTTTTCTTGTTCTTAGATCTTGAAGTTTTTTAAGGAATATATTTTATTATAGTTCTAATTATTTTCAAACTAAACTAGTTACTCTTAGCTACCTAGATGTCACAATCACGGGGCACACCATAAAGAAGCCCTGAAATTTTTTGTTTTCTTTTTGCAAACACTCTAAAAATGATGGAATTGCAACCGTCTTACAACGCCGTACAGGTTGTCCACAGAGTATCAGGCTGCCCTCGAAAGATAACACCTCTACAGGGACATGAGAAGGGTTGAAGAAAACTTGCAATAAAAAGCGATCAAAAAGTCGCATATGCCCAATCAAGGTACCGATAGAAAGTAAAGATCATGGCGCAAAAAATGACACTTCACACAGCCCCATAGACCAAAGGATAAAAGCGATATAAGCCTGGGAATAGAGCGATTTTAAGAACCATTTATTTTTTAAAAAAGGTTTACATTTTTTAAAAGCCATCAAATAAAATAAAAGTTACACAAGTTACATATCGTTGTAATTGTACTAACTTGAGGAACATATATAACAAGTCAGTTTTACCCTAGGAAAAATGGCGTAAATACGAAACCTCCTTAACCTTTTAGGGACCAAGCCTATTTGGGCCTTAATGACCAGGCTCATTTTTCAAAATCTGACCTGTCTCACTTTATGCGCTTATAGCTCAGTGATGCTTTAACGTATGCTAGCGATTCTGAGATTGTTTTTTCGTAACATATGGTACTTTATGTTAGTGGCAAAATTTGGTCACTGTCTTGTGTTTTTTTTTGTGAAAAACATCAAAATATCATGAAAAATTTGAAAAAATTGCACTTTACGAACTTTGAAATTCTTTGCTTCTAAAAAAAGAAAGTCACATGACAAAAATTAGTTAGTAAGTCACATTATGAATATGTCCTCTTTATTCTGGCTTCATTTCGTAAACATATTTAACTTTTTTAGGGTGTTACGGGGCTTAAAAATGTATCAGCAAATTATGAAATTTAATGAAATTTCCAAAACTGATTTTTTTTTAGGCACTAGTTCTTTTTTTAAGTTGATTTAGGAGGCTTGTATATTGTAAACCCCCATACGTGATTCTATTTTGGATACTAGACACCTTAAAGAATTAATTTAGGGGTATAATGAGCATTTTAACCCTACAGGGGCTGGAGGAAAGTATTCACAATTAGGCCGGAAAAAAATGGAAAATAGAAATTTTCCAATAATATATTTGTTAAGATTAAAGTATCTCATTTTCATAAGCAACATGAGAGAAAATTCACCTTAAATTTTGTAACGCAGGTTCTCCTGAGTACAATGGTACCCAATATGTGGGCGTAAACCACTGTATGGGCACACAGCAGGGCTCAGAAAAGAAGGAGCGACAATTAGCATTTCCAGTTTCGATTTTGCTGAAGAATTTTCTGAGCGCCAGGTGCGTTTGCAGCTCCCCTGTAGTATCAGCAGAATGGAACCCCCGCAAAAGTCACCCCATTTTGAAAAGTACACCCCTCAAAGAATACATCTTGGGGTGTGGTGACCATTTTGACCCCATAGGTATTAGAGGAAAGTATTCAAAAAAAGACGGTAAAAATGAAAAAATAGATTTTTTTTCCAATAATATGTTTGTTTAGTTTGAAATTTCTTAATTTCACGGGCAGGGCTCAGAAGGGAAGGAGTGTCATTTTAGTTACAGGCAATATGTGGGTGTTTACTGGCTATCTGGGGTGGTAATGGACAATCTCAGGGTGTTAACTGGCTATTTGAGGTTGCAAAAGGGAATCTGGTGTGGTTATGGGCAATCTGGGGTGGTTAAGAGCAGGCTTTGCCAATCTGGGTAGGTTATGGGCAATCTGGGGTGGTTATGGGCAATCTGGGGTGGTTACGGGCAATTTGGGGGTGTTTACTGGCTATATGGGGGGTACGGGCAATCTGGGGGTGTTTACTGGCTAACTGGGGTGGTTATGGGCAATCTGGGGGTGTTTACTGGCTATCTGGGGGTGTTTACTGGCTATCTGGGGTGTTGAAGGGCAATTTGGTGGTGTTCACTGGTGATCTGGGGTGGCGACCGGCAATCTGGTGGCGACGGGCTGTCTGCGATGGTCACGGGCAATCTGTGGTGGTTACGGGCTGTCTGCGATGGTTACGGGCTGTCTGGGGGTTACGGGCAATCTGGGGGGGTTACGGGCAATCTAGGTGGTTACAGGCAATCTGGGGAGGTGACAGGCAATCTGGGGTGGTTACAGGTAATCTGGGGTGGTTACAGGTAATCTGGGGTGGTTACGGGTAATCTGGAGTGGTTACAGCAAATCCGGGGCGGCTTTTGACTTTGGTGACAGGGGTAAAAAAGTGTCGGCACCATTTGGAACAAGCGATCAGCGGTATATAGTATATACCGCTGATCGCTTGTACTGGGATCACACCGGGTGCTCCCTGATCATTGCCCCATGCTCTCTGCCACCTCAGGTGGTGGAGAGAATGGAGCTTTGATAATTTTTAGGAATCCATCACTGTGAACAGAGTCTGTTCACAGTGATGGCGGCGGCCATCTATGATCAGATGGCCGCCCAGTGAGGGGAGGGTCAGTGACCAGGTCACTAGGGTTAATTCTGGGGACAGGAGGGGGGGACATGTTCTCATCTCCTCTCACTGTGGATTCACTGTGAGAAGAGATGAAAGCGTTCAGCTGCGCTGGCAATGCTCGTTACCGGTGGCCGCCGTTATACTGGTAATAACAGCGACCGCCGGTGAGGGGACTGGCCGGGACTGACCCCACATTCTACCCCAACCCCTCAGCTACCTCCGATAGCTAAGAGGAGGGGGCTGCGGGCATTACCGGCGCTGCTGCACTATTCTGCGCCATTGCCATAAAGAGCTGATGGCAGCAGAATAAAGCCCATTAGTGATCGCCCTAAAAATCTGTATCAGCGGTCACTAATAACATAATACATATATTCTCTGGGTCGCTACGGTTACGGCGATACCACATTTGTGTAGTTTTTTTTTAACTATTACCGCTTTGGCGCAATAGAAACTATTTTCCTAGCAAAAAACCACAAAAACTGTCGCCACATTGCAAGATTCATAGTGTTCTTATTTTTTGCGTGACAGAGCTGGTTTTGGGCTTATTTTTTGCGGGAAGATCTTTAGTTTCTATTGATACCAAGTTTTATATGTATATGACTTTTTGATCTCTTTATAACGTATTTTCTAAAGCAGATTGATAAAATACAGCTATTCTGGTACTAATTTTTAATTTATTTTTTACAGCGTGTGTCGTGCGGTGTAATTATTGATACATTTTTATAGATTGGGTCGTTACGGACGTAACAATACCGAATAAGTGTATGATTTGTGTTTTTGATCACTTTTATGTCAACTCTTATTGTGAATGGGGAACGTGATGCATTTTTATTATTGGGGGGGCTGTGTTGTGTTTGGTGCACACTTTTTTCACTTTTTTTTTTACTTTTACACTAGTGTAAAATACTTAGATCACTTATACAATACACTGGAGTACCTGATGTACTGCAATGTATTGTATCATGCCTCATGCTGAGAGGCAATAGCCACAGCCACCCCTGTCAGCTTGAGGCATCTCCATGGTGACCCTGAGGACCTTCATTAGGAACCTGGGATCACCATGGAGACATTGGAGGACCGGACGGCGCCGCGGGACATCGCGATCACGTAAGTGACCCACGGCGCCGACCGGGACACACCGGCACCCGTTAGATGCCGCTGTCATGGTTTGACAGCGGCATTTAACGGGTTAAACTGCCCGGAGCGGAGAATCCTCCGCCCTGGGCAGTTACAGGAGGGTGTCAGCGGTCACACTGACCGCTGA